>NW_027463805.1:0-105000 GCF_050947455.1 Rhinoderma darwinii
CCCAGTTTCTCATGCCACTTGTCATGGATCTGGACCATTCTTTTTACATTGCAACTTTTTAATCCTATTGACTGGGATTTTTTTTTCTTTTCTCACACCGTACATGTTGAAAGGGTTGCTCAACCAGTGACCTTTCCTTCCTGCCGAAACTCTTTGTTTATTGTCACCCTAAGACTATCTGTAACTGAAACAAAAAGAGCACGCTGCCGTCCCTGGGTGGGCTTGAGCCACCAACCTTTCGGTTAACAGCCGAACGCGCTAACCGATTGCGCCACAGAGACTTCCACACTCGGCCTCTTTGATCAAAGCTGTAAAAAAGCCACATTATGGTCGGCATCACTTCTGTTTCTCGTCAGAAGAGAACAGAGACCCGAATCGCTAGCTGTCTCGTTTTCACAACCTTCGAACTGTGCTTTTTATTCATGCAACCTCCCAGTTTCTCATGCCACATGTCGTCTCCTTTGCAACAGAGTGGCGCAGGCAAAGACTTTTGGGCTCACAACCAAAAGGGCCGATTGATCTGGACCATTCTTTCTACTTTGCAACTTTCTTATCCAATTAATTGTTTTTTTTTCTCTTCTCACACTTCTTCACACCCTACACCAATGGCTCACCTGTATTTTTACACCACCAGGCACCCTGTAAGCTCCACACCCTTTCTACTTTTTTGGGAGAAAGACATCCACACTTAAAAAAAAAAAAAAAAAGCTCTTCAAAGCAACCTCTTTAAAAAGTATGTGGTGATCGTACTCGTGGTAAAATAAAGCAACACAACTGTGGTGCCGGCATGGGGGATTAGCTCAAATGGTAGAGCGCTCGCTTAGCATGTGAGAGGTAGCGGGATCAATGCCCGCATCCTCCAAAGCTTTTGTTTGCAGACTTTTTCAAAAAGCAGGACAATTCTACTCTTGTTTCCTGCTCATGGAACATATTTGCAAGCTTAGGAAACACACGACTGCCGCCTTGGCATCCGTCGATAGCTCATCTGGTAGAGCGGAGGTCTGTAGGAGAAAATTAGCAATCCTTAGGTCGCTGGTTGAATTCCGGCTCGAAGGACCTCTTTTTGGATGTTTCAACCTGTTGACAAATGCACCCCCGCTGCCCTCTACTTCTATCTATCCAGACAGACCATTTCCAGAAGGCTCTCCTGTCTGTGTTGGGTATTTGAAGCGGACATCTGACCAAAACTCTTAGTTGAGAGTCAACGTAGGACTTTCTGTAACTGTGACATGCAACTGAAAAAAAGGGAGGGCCCAGCCATCAGTGGGAGGGATTGAACCACCGACCTTTCGGTTATCAGACAAAAAAACACTTTCACAACCTTCAAGCTTTGCTTATTAGTCATGCAACCTCCCAGTTTCTCATGCCACTTGTCATGGATCTGGACCATTCTTTTTACATTGCAACTTTTTAATCCTATTGACTGGGATTTTTTTTTCTTTTCTCACACCGTACATGTTGAAAGGGTTGCTCAACCAGTGACCTTTCCTTCCTGCCGAAACTCTTTGTTTATTGTCACCCTAAGACTATCTGTAACTGAAACAAAAAGAGCACGCTGCCGTCCCTGGGTGGGCTTGAGCCACCAACCTTTCGGTTAACAGCCGAACGCGCTAACCGATTGCGCCACAGAGACTTCCACACTCGGCCTCTTTGATCAAAGCTGTAAAAAAGCCACATTATGGTCGGCATCACTTCTGTTTCTCGTCAGAAGAGAACAGAGACCCGAATCGCTAGCTGTCTCGTTTTCACAACCTTCGAACTGTGCTTTTTATTCATGCAACCTCCCAGTTTCTCATGCCACATGTCGTCTCCTTTGCAACAGAGTGGCGCAGGCAAAGACTTTTGGGCTCACAACCAAAAGGGCCGATTGATCTGGACCATTCTTTCTACTTTGCAACTTTCTTATCCAATTAATTGTTTTTTTTTCTCTTCTCACACTTCTTCACACCCTACACCAATGGCTCACCTGTATTTTTACACCACCAGGCACCCTGTAAGCTCCACACCCTTTCTACTTTTTTGGGAGAAAGACATCCACACTTAAAAAAAAAAAAAAAAAGCTCTTCAAAGCAACCTCTTTAAAAAGTATGTGGTGATCGTACTCGTGGTAAAATAAAGCAACACAACTGTGGTGCCGGCATGGGGGATTAGCTCAAATGGTAGAGCGCTCGCTTAGCATGTGAGAGGTAGCGGGATCAATGCCCGCATCCTCCAAAGCTTTTGTTTGCAGACTTTTTCAAAAAGCAGGACAATTCTACTCTTGTTTCCTGCTCATGGAACATATTTGCAAGCTTAGGAAACACACGACTGCCGCCTTGGCATCCGTCGATAGCTCATCTGGTAGAGCGGAGGTCTGTAGGAGAAAATTAGCAATCCTTAGGTCGCTGGTTGAATTCCGGCTCGAAGGACCTCTTTTTGGATGTTTCAACCTGTTGACAATTCGCACCCCCGCTGCCCTCTACTTCTATCTATCCAGACAGACCATTTCCAGAAGGCTCTCCTGTCTGTGTTGGGTATTTGAAGCGGACATCTGACCAAAACTCTTAGTTGAGAGTCAACGTAGGACTTTCTGTAACTGTGACATGCAACTGAAAAAAAGGGAGGGCCCAGCCATCAGTGGGAGGGATTGAACCACCGACCTTTCGGTTATCAGACAAAAAAACACTTTCACAACCTTCAAGCTTTGCTTATTAGTCATGCAACCTCCCAGTTTCTCATGCCACTTGTCATGGATCTGGACCATTCTTTTTACATTGCAACTTTTTAATCCTATTGACTGGGATTTTTTTTTCTTTTCTCACACCGTACATGTTGAAAGGGTTGCTCAACCAGTGACCTTTCCTTCCTGCCGAAACTCTTTGTTTATTGTCACCCTAAGACTATCTGTAACTGAAACAAAAAGAGCACGCTGCCGTCCCTGGGTGGGCTTGAGCCACCAACCTTTCGGTTAACAGCCGAACGCGCTAACCGATTGCGCCACAGAGACTTCCACACTCGGCCTCTTTGATCAAAGCTGTAAAAAAGCCACATTATGGTCGGCATCACTTCTGTTTCTCGTCAGAAGAGAACAGAGACCCGAATCGCTAGCTGTCTCGTTTTCACAACCTTCGAACTGTGCTTTTTATTCATGCAACCTCCCAGTTTCTCATGCCACATGTCGTCTCCTTTGCAACAGAGTGGCGCAGGCAAAGACTTTTGGGCTCACAACCAAAAGGGCCGATTGATCTGGACCATTCTTTCTACTTTGCAACTTTCTTATCCAATTAATTGTTTTTTTTTCTCTTCTCACACTTCTTCACACCCTACACCAATGGCTCACCTGTATTTTTACACCACCAGGCACCCTGTAAGCTCCACACCCTTTCTACTTTTTTGGGAGAAAGACATCCACACTTAAAAAAAAAAAAAAAAGCTCTTCAAAGCAACCTCTTTAAAAAGTATGTGGTGATCGTACTCGTGGTAAAATAAAGCAACACAACTGTGGTGCCGGCATGGGGGATTAGCTCAAATGGTAGAGCGCTCGCTTAGCATGTGAGAGGTAGCGGGATCAATGCCCGCATCCTCCAAAGCTTTTGTTTGCAGACTTTTTCAAAAAGCAGGACAATTCTACTCTTGTTTCCTGCTCATGGAACATATTTGCAAGCTTAGGAAACACACGACTGCCGCCTTGGCATCCGTCGATAGCTCATCTGGTAGAGCGGAGGTCTGTAGGAGAAAATTAGCAATCCTTAGGTCGCTGGTTGAATTCCGGCTCGAAGGACCTCTTTTTGGATGTTTCAACCTGTTGACAAATGCACCCCCGCTGCCCTCTACTTCTATCTATCCAGACAGACCATTTCCAGAAGGCTCTCCTGTCTGTGTTGGGTATTTGAAGCGGACATCTGACCAAAACTCTTAGTTGAGAGTCAACGTAGGACTTTCTGTAACTGTGACATGCAACTGAAAAAAAGGGAGGGCCCAGCCATCAGTGGGAGGGATTGAACCACCGACCTTTCGGTTATCAGACAAAAAAACACTTTCACAACCTTCAAGCTTTGCTTATTAGTCATGCAACCTCCCAGTTTCTCATGCCACTTGTCATGGATCTGGACCATTCTTTTTACATTGCAACTTTTTAATCCTATTGACTGGGATTTTTTTTTCTTTTCTCACACCGTACATGTTGAAAGGGTTGCTCAACCAGTGACCTTTCCTTCCTGCCGAAACTCTTTGTTTATTGTCACCCTAAGACTATCTGTAACTGAAACAAAAAGAGCACGCTGCCGTCCCTGGGTGGGCTTGAGCCACCAACCTTTCGGTTAACAGCCGAACGCGCTAACCGATTGCGCCACAGAGACTTCCACACTCGGCCTCTTTGATCAAAGCTGTAAAAAAGCCACATTATGGTCGGCATCACTTCTGTTTCTCGTCAGAAGAGAACAGAGACCCGAATCGCTAGCTGTCTCGTTTTCACAACCTTCGAACTGTGCTTTTTATTCATGCAACCTCCCAGTTTCTCATGCCACATGTCGTCTCCTTTGCAACAGAGTGGCGCAGGCAAAGACTTTTGGGCTCACAACCAAAAGGGCCGATTGATCTGGACCATTCTTTCTACTTTGCAACTTTCTTATCCAATTAATTGTTTTTTTTTCTCTTCTCACACTTCTTCACACCCTACACCAATGGCTCACCTGTATTTTTACACCACCAGGCACCCTGTAAGCTCCACACCCTTTCTACTTTTGTGGGAGAAAGACATCCACACTTAAAAAAAAAAAAAAAAAGCTCTTCAAAGCAACCTCTTTAAAAAGTATGTGGTGATCGTACTCGTGGTAAAATAAAGCAACACAACTGTGGTGCCGGCATGGGGGATTAGCTCAAATGGTAGAGCGCTCGCTTAGCATGTGAGAGGTAGCGGGATCAATGCCCGCATCCTCCAAAGCTTTTGTTTGCAGACTTTTTCAAAAAGCAGGACAATTCTACTCTTGTTTCCTGCTCATGGAACATATTTGCAAGCTTAGGAAACACACGACTGCCGCCTTGGCATCCGTCGATAGCTCATCTGGTAGAGCGGAGGTCTGTAGGAGAAAATTAGCAATCCTTAGGTTGCTGGTTGAATTCCGGCTTGAAGGACCTCTTTTTGGATGTTTCAACCTGTTGACAAATGCACCCCCGCTGCCCTCTACTTCTATCTATCCAGACAGACCATTTCCAGAAGGCTCTCCTGTCTGTGTTGGGTATTTGAAGCGGACATCTGACCAAAACTCTTAGTTGAGAGTCAACGTAGGACTTTCTGTAACTGTGACATGCAACTGAAAAAAAGGGAGGGCCCAGCCATCAGTGGGAGGGATTGAACCACCGACCTTTCGGTTATCAGACAAAAAAACACTTTCACAACCTTCAAGCTTTGCTTATTAGTCATGCAACCGCCCAGTTTCTCATGCCACTTGTCATGGATCTGGACCATTCTTTTTACATTGCAACTTTTTAATCCTATTGACTGGGATTTTTTTTTCTTTTCTCACACCGTACATGTTGAAAGGGTTGCTCAACCAGTGACCTTTCCTTCCTGCCGAAACTCTTTGTTTATTGTCACCCTAAGACTATCTGTAACTGAAACAAAAAGAGCACGCTGCCGTCCCTGGGTGGGCTTGAGCCACCAACCTTTCGGTTAACAGCCGAACGCGCTAACCGATTGCGCCACAGAGACTTCCACACTCGGCCTCTTTGATCAAAGCTGTAAAAAAGCCACATTATGGTCGGCATCACTTCTGTTTCTCGTCAGAAGAGAACAGAGACCCGAATCGCTAGCTGTCTCGTTTTCACAACCTTCGAACTGTGCTTTTTATTCATGCAACCTCCCAGTTTCTCATGCCACATGTCGTCTCCTTTGCAACAGAGTGGCGCAGGCAAAGACTTTTGGGCTCACAACCAAAAGGGCCGATTGATCTGGACCATTCTTTCTACTTTGCAACTTTCTTATCCAATTAATTGTTTTTTTTTCTCTTCTCACACTTCTTCACACCCTACACCAATGGCTCACCTGTATTTTTACACCACCAGGCACCCTGTAAGCTCCACACCCTTTCTACTTTTTTGGGAGAAAGACATCCACACTTAAAAAAAAAAAAAAAAAGCTCTTCAAAGCAACCTCTTTAAAAAGTATGTGGTGATCGTACTCGTGGTAAAATAAAGCAACACAACTGTGGTGCCGGCATGGGGGATTAGCTCAAATGGTAGAGCGCTCGCTTAGCATGTGAGAGGTAGCGGGATCAATGCCCGCATCCTCCAAAGCTTTTGTTTGCAGACTTTTTCAAAAAGCAGGACAATTCTACTCTTGTTTCCTGCTCATGGAACATATTTGCAAGCTTAGGAAACACACGACTGCCGCCTTGGCATCCGTCGATAGCTCATCTGGTAGAGCGGAGGTCTGTAGGAGAAAATTAGCAATCCTTAGGTCGCTGGTTGAATTCCGGCTCGAAGGACCTCTTTTTGGATGTTTCAACCTGTTGACAAATGCACCCCCGCTGCCCTCTACTTCTATCTATCCAGACAGACCATTTCCAGAAGGCTCTCCTGTCTGTGTTGGGTATTTGAAGCGGACATCTGACCAAAACTCTTAGTTGAGAGTCAACGTAGGACTTTCTGTAACTGTGACATGCAACTGAAAAAAAGGGAGGGCCCAGCCATCAGTGGGAGGGATTGAACCACCGACCTTTCGGTTATCAGACAAAAAAACACTTTCACAACCTTCAAGCTTTGCTTATTAGTCATGCAACCTCCCAGTTTCTCATGCCACTTGTCATGGATCTGGACCATTCTTTTTACATTGCAACTTTTTAATCCTATTGACTGGGATTTTTTTTTCTTTTCTCACACCGTACATGTTGAAAGGGTTGCTCAACCAGTGACCTTTCCTTCCTGCCGAAACTCTTTGTTTATTGTCACCCTAAGACTATCTGTAACTGAAACAAAAAGAGCACGCTGCCGTCCCTGGGTGGGCTTGAGCCACCAACCTTTCGGTTAACAGCCGAACGCGCTAACCGATTGCGCCACAGAGACTTCCACACTCGGCCTCTTTGATCAAAGCTGTAAAAAAGCCACATTATGGTCGGCATCACTTCTGTTTCTCGTCAGAAGAGAACAGAGACCCGAATCGCTAGCTGTCTCGTTTTCACAACCTTCGAACTGTGCTTTTTATTCATGCAACCTCCCAGTTTCTCATGCCACATGTCGTCTCCTTTGCAACAGAGTGGCGCAGGCAAAGACTTTTGGGCTCACAACCAAAAGGGCCGATTGATCTGGACCATTCTTTCTACTTTGCAACTTTCTTATCCAATTAATTGTTTTTTTTTCTCTTCTCACACTTCTTCACACCCTACACCAATGGCTCACCTGTATTTTTACACCACCAGGCACCCTGTAAGCTCCACACCCTTTCTACTTTTGTGGGAGAAAGACATCCACACTTAAAAAAAAAAAAAAAAAGCTCTTCAAAGCAACCTCTTTAAAAAGTATGTGGTGATCGTACTCGTGGTAAAATAAAGCAACACAACTGTGGTGCCGGCATGGGGGATTAGCTCAAATGGTAGAGCGCTCGCTTAGCATGTGAGAGGTAGCGGGATCAATGCCCGCATCCTCCAAAGCTTTTGTTTGCAGACTTTTTCAAAAAGCAGGACAATTCTACTCTTGTTTCCTGCTCATGGAACATATTTGCAAGCTTAGGAAACACACGACTGCCGCCTTGGCATCCGTCGATAGCTCATCTGGTAGAGCGGAGGTCTGTAGGAGAAAATTAGCAATCCTTAGGTCGCTGGTTGAATTCCGGCTCGAAGGACCTCTTTTTGGATGTTTCAACCTGTTGACAAATGCACCCCCGCTGCCCTCTACTTCTATCTATCCAGACAGACCATTTCCAGAAGGCTCTCCTGTCTGTGTTGGGTATTTGAAGCGGACATCTGACCAAAACTCTTAGTTGAGAGTCAACGTAGGACTTTCTGTAACTGTGACATGCAACTGAAAAAAAGGGAGGGCCCAGCCATCAGTGGGAGGGATTGAACCACCGACCTTTCGGTTATCAGACAAAAAAACACTTTCACAACCTTCAAGCTTTGCTTATTAGTCATGCAACCGCCCAGTTTCTCATGCCACTTGTCATGGATCTGGACCATTCTTTTTACATTGCAACTTTTTAATCCTATTGACTGGGATTTTTTTTTCTTTTCTCACACCGTACATGTTGAAAGGGTTGCTCAACCAGTGACCTTTCCTTCCTGCCGAAACTCTTTGTTTATTGTCACCCTAAGACTATCTGTAACTGAAACAAAAAGAGCACGCTGCCGTCCCTGGGTGGGCTTGAGCCACCAACCTTTCGGTTAACAGCCGAACGCGCTAACCGATTGCGCCACAGAGACTTCCACACTCGGCCTCTTTGATCAAAGCTGTAAAAAAGCCACATTATGGTCGGCATCACTTCTGTTTCTCGTCAGAAGAGAACAGAGACCCGAATCGCTAGCTGTCTCGTTTTCACAACCTTCGAACTGTGCTTTTTATTCATGCAACCTCCCAGTTTCTCATGCCACATGTCGTCTCCTTTGCAACAGAGTGGCGCAGGCAAAGACTTTTGGGCTCACAACCAAAAGGGCCGATTGATCTGGACCATTCTTTCTACTTTGCAACTTTCTTATCCAATTAATTGTTTTTTTTTCTCTTCTCACACTTCTTCACACCCTACACCAATGGCTCACCTGTATTTTTACACCACCAGGCACCCTGTAAGCTCCACACCCTTTCTACTTTTTTGGGAGAAAGACATCCACACTTAAAAAAAAAAAAAAAAAGCTCTTCAAAGCAACCTCTTTAAAAAGTATGTGGTGATCGTACTCGTGGTAAAATAAAGCAACACAACTGTGGTGCCGGCATGGGGGATTAGCTCAAATGGTAGAGCGCTCGCTTAGCATGTGAGAGGTAGCGGGATCAATGCCCGCATCCTCCAAAGCTTTTGTTTGCAGACTTTTTCAAAAAGCAGGACAATTCTACTCTTGTTTCCTGCTCATGGAACATATTTGCAAGCTTAGGAAACACACGACTGCCGCCTTGGCATCCGTCGATAGCTCATCTGGTAGAGCGGAGGTCTGTAGGAGAAAATTAGCAATCCTTAGGTCGCTGGTTGAATTCCGGCTCGAAGGACCTCTTTTTGGATGTTTCAACCTGTTGACAAATGCACCCCCGCTGCCCTCTACTTCTATCTATCCAGACAGACCATTTCCAGAAGGCTCTCCTGTCTGTGTTGGGTATTTGAAGCGGACATCTGACCAAAACTCTTAGTTGAGAGTCAACGTAGGACTTTCTGTAACTGTGACATGCAACTGAAAAAAAGGGAGGGCCCAGCCATCAGTGGGAGGGATTGAACCACCGACCTTTCGGTTATCAGACAAAAAAACACTTTCACAACCTTCAAGCTTTGCTTATTAGTCATGCAACCTCCCAGTTTCTCATGCCACTTGTCATGGATCTGGACCATTCTTTTTACATTGCAACTTTTTAATCCTATTGACTGGGATTTTTTTTTCTTTTCTCACACCGTACATGTTGAAAGGGTTGCTCAACCAGTGACCTTTCCTTCCTGCTGAAACTCTTTGTTTATTGTCACCCTAAGACTATCTGTAACTGAAACAAAAAGAGCACGCTGCCGTCCCTGGGTGGGCTTGAGCCACCAACCTTTCGGTTAACAGCCGAACGCGCTAACCGATTGCGCCACAGAGACTTCCACACTCGGCCTCTTTGATCAAAGCTGTAAAAAAGCCACATTATGGTCGGCATCACTTCTGTTTCTCGTCAGAAGAGAACAGAGACCCGAATCGCTAGCTGTCTCGTTTTCACAACCTTCGAACTGTGCTTTTTATTCATGCAACCTCCCAGTTTCTCATGCCACATGTCGTCTCCTTTGCAACAGAGTGGCGCAGGCAAAGACTTTTGGGCTCACAACCAAAAGGGCCGATTGATCTGGACCATTCTTTCTACTTTGCAACTTTCTTATCCAATTAATTGTTTTTTTTTCTCTTCTCACACTTCTTCACACCCTACACCAATGGCTCACCTGTATTTTTACACCACCAGGCACCCTGTAAGCTCCACACCCTTTCTACTTTTTTGGGAGAAAGACATCCACACTTAAAAAAAAAAAAAAAAAGCTCTTCAAAGCAACCTCTTTAAAAAGTATGTGGTGATCGTACTCGTGGTAAAATAAAGCAACACAACTGTGGTGCCGGCATGGGGGATTAGCTCAAATGGTAGAGCGCTCGCTTAGCATGTGAGAGGTAGCGGGATCAATGCCCGCATCCTCCAAAGCTTTTGTTTGCAGACTTTTTCAAAAAGCAGGACAATTCTACTCTTGTTTCCTGCTCATGGAACATATTTGCAAGCTTAGGAAACACACGACTGCCGCCTTGGCATCCGTCGATAGCTCATCTGGTAGAGCGGAGGTCTGTAGGAGAAAATTAGCAATCCTTAGGTCGCTGGTTGAATTCCGGCTCGAAGGACCTCTTTTTGGATGTTTCAACCTGTTGACAAATGCACCCCCGCTGCCCTCTACTTCTATCTATCCAGACAGACCATTTCCAGAAGGCTCTCCTGTCTGTGTTGGGTATTTGAAGCGGACATCTGACCAAAACTCTTAGTTGAGAGTCAACGTAGGACTTTCTGTAACTGTGACATGCAACTGAAAAAAAGGGAGGGCCCAGCCATCAATGGGAGGGATTGAACCACCGACCTTTCGGTTATCAGACAAAAAAACACTTTCACAACCTTCAAGCTTTGCTTATTAGTCATGCAACCTCCCAGTTTCTCATGCCACTTGTCATGGATCTGGACCATTCTTTTTACATTGCAACTTTTTAATCCTATTGACTGGGATTTTTTTTTCTTTTCTCACACCGTACATGTTGAAAGGGTTGCTCAACCAGTGACCTTTCCTTCCTGCCGAAACTCTTTGTTTATTGTCACCCTAAGACTATCTGTAACTGAAACAAAAAGAGCACGCTGCCGTCCCTGGGTGGGCTTGAGCCACCAACCTTTCGGTTAACAGCCGAACGCGCTAACCGATTGCGCCACAGAGACTTCCACACTCGGCCTCTTTGATCAAAGCTGTAAAAAAGCCACATTATGGTCGGCATCACTTCTGTTTCTCGTCAGAAGAGAACAGAGACCCGAATCGCTAGCTGTCTCGTTTTCACAACCTTCGAACTGTGCTTTTTATTCATGCAACCTCCCAGTTTCTCATGCCACATGTCGTCTCCTTTGCAACAGAGTGGCGCAGGCAAAGACTTTTGGGCTCACAACCAAAAGGGCCGATTGATCTGGACCATTCTTTCTACTTTGCAACTTTCTTATCCAATTAATTGTTTTTTTTTCTCTTCTCACACTTCTTCACACCCTACACCAATGGCTCACCTGTATTTTTACACCACCAGGCACCCTGTAAGCTCCACACCCTTTCTACTTTTTTGGGAGAAAGACATCCACACTTAAAAAAAAAAAAAAAAAGCTCTTCAAAGCAACCTCTTTAAAAAGTATGTGGTGATCGTACTCGTGGTAAAATAAAGCAACACAACTGTGGTGCCGGCATGGGGGATTAGCTCAAATGGTAGAGCGCTCGCTTAGCATGTGAGAGGTAGCGGGATCAATGCCCGCATCCTCCAAAGCTTTTGTTTGCAGACTTTTTCAAAAAGCAGGACAATTCTACTCTTGTTTCCTGCTCATGGAACATATTTGCAAGCTTAGGAAACACACGACTGCCGCCTTGGCATCCGTCGATAGCTCATCTGGTAGAGCGGAGGTCTGTAGGAGAAAATTAGCAATCCTTAGGTCGCTGGTTGAATTCCGGCTCGAAGGACCTCTTTTTGGATGTTTCAACCTGTTGACAAATGCACCCCCGCTGCCCTCTACTTCTATCTATCCAGACAGACCATTTCCAGAAGGCTCTCCTGTCTGTGTTGGGTATTTGAAGCGGACATCTGACCAAAACTCTTAGTTGAGAGTCAACGTAGGACTTTCTGTAACTGTGACATGCAACTGAAAAAAAGGGAGGGCCCAGCCATCAGTGGGAGGGATTGAACCACCGACCTTTCGGTTATCAGACAAAAAAACACTTTCACAACCTTCAAGCTTTGCTTATTAGTCATGCAACCTCCCAGTTTCTCATGCCACTTGTCATGGATCTGGACCATTCTTTTTACATTGCAACTTTTTAATCCTATTGACTGGGATTTTTTTTTCTTTTCTCACACCGTACATGTTGAAAGGGTTGCTCAACCAGTGACCTTTCCTTCCTGCCGAAACTCTTTGTTTATTGTCACCCTAAGACTATCTGTAACTGAAACAAAAAGAGCACGCTGCCGTCCCTGGGTGGGCTTGAGCCACCAACCTTTCGGTTAACAGCCGAACGCGCTAACCGATTGCGCCACAGAGACTTCCACACTCTGCCTCTTTGATCAAAGCTGTAAAAAAGCCACATTATGGTCGGCATCACTTCTGTTTCTCGTCAGAAGAGAACAGAGACCCGAATCGCTAGCTGTCTCGTTTTCACAACCTTCGAACTGTGCTTTTTATTCATGCAACCTCCCAGTTTCTCATGCCACATGTCGTCTCCTTTGCAACAGAGTGGCGCAGGCAAAGACTTTTGGGCTCACAACCAAAAGGGCCGATTGATCTGGACCATTCTTTCTACTTTGCAACTTTCTTATCCAATTAATTGTTTTTTTTTCTCTTCTCACACTTCTTCACACCCTACACCAATGGCTCACCTGTATTTTTACACCACCAGGCACCCTGTAAGCTCCACACCCTTTCTACTTTTTTGGGAGAAAGACATCCACACTTAAAAAAAAAAAAAAAGCTCTTCAAAGCAACCTCTTTAAAAAGTATGTGGTGATCGTACTCGTGGTAAAATAAAGCAACACAACTGTGGTGCCGGCATGGGGGATTAGCTCAAATGGTAGAGCGCTCGCTTAGCATGTGAGAGGTAGCGGGATCAATGCCCGCATCCTCCAAAGCTTTTGTTTGCAGACTTTTTCAAAAAGCAGGACAATTCTACTCTTGTTTCCTGCTCATGGAACATATTTGCAAGCTTAGGAAACACACGACTGCCGCCTTGGCATCCGTCGATAGCTCATCTGGTAGAGCGGAGGTCTGTAGGAGAAAATTAGCAATCCTTAGGTCGCTGGTTGAATTCCGGCTCGAAGGACCTCTTTTTGGATGTTTCAACCTGTTGACAAATGCACCCCCGCTGCCCTCTACTTCTATCTATCCAGACAGACCATTTCCAGAAGGCTCTCCTGTCTGTGTTGGGTATTTGAAGCGGACATCTGACCAAAACTCTTAGTTGAGAGTCAACGTAGGACTTTCTGTAACTGTGACATGCAACTGAAAAAAAGGGAGGGCCCAGCCATCAGTGGGAGGGATTGAACCACCGACCTTTCGGTTATCAGACAAAAAAACACTTTCACAACCTTCAAGCTTTGCTTATTAGTCATGCAACCTCCCAGTTTCTCATGCCACTTGTCATGGATCTGGACCATTCTTTTTACATTGCAACTTTTTAATCCTATTGACTGGGATTTTTTTTTCTTTTCTCACACCGTACATGTTGAAAGGGTTGCTCAACCAGTGACCTTTCCTTCCTGCCGAAACTCTTTGTTTATTGTCACCCTAAGACTATCTGTAACTGAAACAAAAAGAGCACGCTGCCGTCCCTGGGTGGGCTTGAGCCACCAACCTTTCGGTTAACAGCCGAACGCGCTAACCGATTGCGCCACAGAGACTTCCACACTCGGCCTCTTTGATCAAAGCTGTAAAAAAGCCACATTATGGTCGGCATCACTTCTGTTTCTCGTCAGAAGAGAACAGAGACCCGAATCGCTAGCTGTCTCGTTTTCACAACCTTCGAACTGTGCTTTTTATTCATGCAACCTCCCAGTTTCTCATGCCACATGTCGTCTCCTTTGCAACAGAGTGGCGCAGGCAAAGACTTTTGGGCTCACAACCAAAAGGGCCGATTGATCTGGACCATTCTTTCTACTTTGCAACTTTCTTATCCAATTAATTGTTTTTTTTTCTCTTCTCACACTTCTTCACACCCTACACCAATGGCTCACCTGTATTTTTACACCACCAGGCACCCTGTAAGCTCCACACCCTTTCTACTTTTTTGGGAGAAAGACATCCACACTTAAAAAAAAAAAAAAAAAAGCTCTTCAAAGCAACCTCTTTAAAAAGTATGTGGTGATCGTACTCGTGGTAAAATAAAGCAACACAACTGTGGTGCCGGCATGGGGGATTAGCTCAAATGGTAGAGCGCTCGCTTAGCATGTGAGAGGTAGCGGGATCAATGCCCGCATCCTCCAAAGCTTTTGTTTGCAGACTTTTTCAAAAAGCAGGACAATTCTACTCTTGTTTCCTGCTCATGGAACATATTTGCAAGCTTAGGAAACACACGACTGCCGCCTTGGCATCCGTCGATAGCTCATCTGGTAGAGCGGAGGTCTGTAGGAGAAAATTAGCAATCCTTAGGTCGCTGGTTGAATTCCGGCTCGAAGGACCTCTTTTTGGATGTTTCAACCTGTTGACAAATGCACCCCCGCTGCCCTCTACTTCTATCTATCCAGACAGACCATTTCCAGAAGGCTCTCCTGTCTGTGTTGGGTATTTGAAGCGGACATCTGACCAAAACTCTTAGTTGAGAGTCAACGTAGGACTTTCTGTAACTGTGACATGCAACTGAAAAAAAGGGAGGGCCCAGCCATCAGTGGGAGGGATTGAACCACCGACCTTTCGGTTATCAGACAAAAAAACACTTTCACAACCTTCAAGCTTTGCTTATTAGTCATGCAACCTCCCAGTTTCTCATGCCACTTGTCATGGATCTGGACCATTCTTTTTACATTGCAACTTTTTAATCCTATTGACTGGGATTTTTTTTTCTTTTCTCACACCGTACATGTTGAAAGGGTTGCTCAACCAGTGACCTTTCCTTCCTGCCGAAACTCTTTGTTTATTGTCACCCTAAGACTATCTGTAACTGAAACAAAAAGAGCACGCTGCCGTCCCTGGGTGGGCTTGAGCCACCAACCTTTCGGTTAACAGCCGAACGCGCTAACCGATTGCGCCACAGAGACTTCCACACTCTGCCTCTTTGATCAAAGCTGTAAAAAAGCCACATTATGGTCGGCATCACTTCTGTTTCTCGTCAGAAGAGAACAGAGACCCGAATCGCTAGCTGTCTCGTTTTCACAACCTTCGAACTGTGCTTTTTATTCATGCAACCTCCCAGTTTCTCATGCCACATGTCGTCTCCTTTGCAACAGAGTGGCGCAGGCAAAGACTTTTGGGCTCACAACCAAAAGGGCCGATTGATCTGGACCATTCTTTCTACTTTGCAACTTTCTTATCCAATTAATTGTTTTTTTTTCTCTTCTCACACTTCTTCACACCCTACACCAATGGCTCACCTGTATTTTTACACCACCAGGCACCCTGTAAGCTCCACACCCTTTCTACTTTTTTGGGAGAAAGACATCCACACTTAAAAAAAAAAAAAAAAAGCTCTTCAAAGCAACCTCTTTAAAAAGTATGTGGTGATCGTACTCGTGGTAAAATAAAGCAACACAACTGTGGTGCCGGCATGGGGGATTAGCTCAAATGGTAGAGCGCTCGCTTAGCATGTGAGAGGTAGCGGGATCAATGCCCGCATCCTCCAAAGCTTTTGTTTGCAGACTTTTTCAAAAAGCAGGACAATTCTACTCTTGTTTCCTGCTCATGGAACATATTTGCAAGCTTAGGAAACACACGACTGCCGCCTTGGCATCCGTCGATAGCTCATCTGGTAGAGCGGAGGTCTGTAGGAGAAAATTAGCAATCCTTAGGTCGCTGGTTGAATTCCGGCTCGAAGGACCTCTTTTTGGATGTTTCAACCTGTTGACAAATGCACCCCCGCTGCCCTCTACTTCTATCTATCCAGACAGACCATTTCCAGAAGGCTCTCCTGTCTGTGTTGGGTATTTGAAGCGGACATCTGACCAAAACTCTTAGTTGAGAGTCAACGTAGGACTTTCTGTAACTGTGACATGCAACTGAAAAAAAGGGAGGGCCCAGCCATCAGTGGGAGGGATTGAACCACCGACCTTTCGGTTATCAGACAAAAAAACACTTTCACAACCTTCAAGCTTTGCTTATTAGTCATGCAACCTCCCAGTTTCTCATGCCACTTGTCATGGATCTGGACCATTCTTTTTACATTGCAACTTTTTAATCCTATTGACTGGGATTTTTTTTTCTTTTCTCACACCGTACATGTTGAAAGGGTTGCTCAACCAGTGACCTTTCCTTCCTGCCGAAACTCTTTGTTTATTGTCACCCTAAGACTATCTGTAACTGAAACAAAAAGAGCACGCTGCCGTCCCTGGGTGGGCTTGAGCCACCAACCTTTCGGTTAACAGCCGAACGCGCTAACCGATTGCGCCACAGAGACTTCCACACTCGGCCTCTTTGATCAAAGCTGTAAAAAAGCCACATTATGGTCGGCATCACTTCTGTTTCTCGTCAGAAGAGAACAGAGACCCGAATCGCTAGCTGTCTCGTTTTCACAACCTTCGAACTGTGCTTTTTATTCATGCAACCTCCCAGTTTCTCATGCCACATGTCGTCTCCTTTGCAACAGAGTGGCGCAGGCAAAGACTTTTGGGCTCACAACCAAAAGGGCCGATTGATCTGGACCATTCTTTCTACTTTGCAACTTTCTTATCCAATTAATTGTTTTTTTTTCTCTTCTCACACTTCTTCACACCCTACACCAATGGCTCACCTGTATTTTTACACCACCAGGCACCCTGTAAGCTCCACACCCTTTCTACTTTTTTGGGAGAAAGACATCCACACTTAAAAAAAAAAAAAAAAAAGCTCTTCAAAGCAACCTCTTTAAAAAGTATGTGGTGATCGTACTCGTGGTAAAATAAAGCAACACAACTGTGGTGCCGGCATGGGGGATTAGCTCAAATGGTAGAGCGCTCGCTTAGCATGTGAGAGGTAGCGGGATCAATGCCCGCATCCTCCAAAGCTTTTGTTTGCAGACTTTTTCAAAAAGCAGGACAATTCTACTCTTGTTTCCTGCTCATGGAACATATTTGCAAGCTTAGGAAACACACGACTGCCGCCTTGGCATCCGTCGATAGCTCATCTGGTAGAGCGGAGGTCTGTAGGAGAAAATTAGCAATCCTTAGGTCGCTGGTTGAATTCCGGCTCGAAGGACCTCTTTTTGGATGTTTCAACCTGTTGACAAATGCACCCCCGCTGCCCTCTACTTCTATCTATCCAGACAGACCATTTCCAGAAGGCTCTCCTGTCTGTGTTGGGTATTTGAAGCGGACATCTGACCAAAACTCTTAGTTGAGAGTCAACGTAGGACTTTCTGTAACTGTGACATGCAACTGAAAAAAAGGGAGGGCCCAGCCATCAGTGGGAGGGATTGAACCACCGACCTTTCGGTTATCAGACAAAAAAACACTTTCACAACCTTCAAGCTTTGCTTATTAGTCATGCAACCTCCCAGTTTCTCATGCCACTTGTCATGGATCTGGACCATTCTTTTTACATTGCAACTTTTTAATCCTATTGACTGGGATTTTTTTTTCTTTTCTCACACCGTACATGTTGAAAGGGTTGCTCAACCAGTGACCTTTCCTTCCTGCCGAAACTCTTTGTTTATTGTCACCCTAAGACTATCTGTAACTGAAACAAAAAGAGCACGCTGCCGTCCCTGGGTGGGCTTGAGCCACCAACCTTTCGGTTAACAGCCGAACGCGCTAACCGATTGCGCCACAGAGACTTCCACACTCGGCCTCTTTGATCAAAGCTGTAAAAAAGCCACATTATGGTCGGCATCACTTCTGTTTCTCGTCAGAAGAGAACAGAGACCCGAATCGCTAGCTGTCTCGTTTTCACAACCTTCGAACTGTGCTTTTTATTCATGCAACCTCCCAGTTTCTCATGCCACATGTCGTCTCCTTTGCAACAGAGTGGCGCAGGCAAAGACTTTTGGGCTCACAACCAAAAGGGCCGATTGATCTGGACCATTCTTTCTACTTTGCAACTTTCTTATCCAATTAATTGTTTTTTTTTCTCTTCTCACACTTCTTCACACCCTACACCAATGGCTCACCTGTATTTTTACACCACCAGGCACCCTGTAAGCTCCACACCCTTTCTACTTTTTTGGGAGAAAGACATCCACACTTAAAAAAAAAAAAAAAAAGCTCTTCAAAGCAACCTCTTTAAAAAGTATGTGGTGATCGTACTCGTGGTAAAATAAAGCAACACACCTGTGGTGCCGGCATGGGGGATTAGCTCAAATGGTAGAGCACTCGCTTAGCATGTGAGAGGTAGCGGGATCAATGCCCGCATCCTCCAAAGCTTTTGTTTGCAGACTTTTTCAAAAAGCAGGACAATTCTACTCTTGTTTCCTGCTCATGGAACATATTTGCAAGCTTAGGAAACACACGACTGCCGCCTTGGCATCCGTCGATAGCTCATCTGGTAGAGCGGAGGTCTGTAGGAGAAAATTAGCAATCCTTAGGTCGCTGGTTGAATTCCGGCTCGAAGGACCTCTTTTTGGATGTTTCAACCTGTTGACAAATGCACCCCCGCTGCCCTCTACTTCTATCTATCCAGACAGACCATTTCCAGAAGGCTCTCCTGTCTGTGTTGGGTATTTGAAGCGGACATCTGACCAAAACTCTTAGTTGAGAGTCAACGTAGGACTTTCTGTAACTGTGACATGCAACTGAAAAAAAGGGAGGGCCCAGCCATCAGTGGGAGGGATTGAACCACCGACCTTTCGGTTATCAGACAAAAAAACACTTTCACAACCTTCAAGCTTTGCTTATTAGTCATGCAACCTCCCAGTTTCTCATGCCACTTGTCATGGATCTGGACCATTCTTTTTACATTGCAACTTTTTAATCCTATTGACTGGGATTTTTTTTTCTTTTCTCACACCGTACATGTTGAAAGGGTTGCTCAACCAGTGACCTTTCCTTCCTGCCGAAACTCTTTGTTTATTGTCACCCTAAGACTATCTGTAACTGAAACAAAAAGAGCACGCTGCCGTCCCTGGGTGGGCTTGAGCCACCAACCTTTCGGTTAACAGCCGAACGCGCTAACCGATTGCGCCACAGAGACTTCCACACTCGGCCTCTTTGATCAAAGCTGTAAAAAAGCCACATTATGGTCGGCATCACTTCTGTTTCTCGTCAGAAGAGAACAGAGACCCGAATCGCTAGCTGTCTCGTTTTCACAACCTTCGAACTGTGCTTTTTATTCATGCAACCTCCCAGTTTCTCATGCCACATGTCGTCTCCTTTGCAACAGAGTGGCGCAGGCAAAGACTTTTGGGCTCACAACCAATAGGGCCGATTGATCTGGACCATTCTTTCTACTTTGCAACTTTCTTATCCAATTAATTGTTTTTTTTTCTCTTCTCACACTTCTTCACACCCTACACCAATGGCTCACCTGTATTTTTACACCACCAGGCACCCTGTAAGCTCCACACCCTTTCTACTTTTTTGGGAGAAAGACATCCACACTTAAAAAAAAAAAAAAAAAGCTCTTCAAAGCAACCTCTTTAAAAAGTATGTGGTGATCGTACTCGTGGTAAAATAAAGCAACACAACTGTGGTGCCGGCATGGGGGATTAGCTCAAATGGTAGAGCGCTCGCTTAGCATGTGAGAGGTAGCGGGATCAATGCCCGCATCCTCCAAAGCTTTTGTTTGCAGACTTTTTCAAAAAGCAGGACAATTCTACTCTTGTTTCCTGCTCATGGAACATATTTGCAAGCTTAGGAAACACACGACTGCCGCCTTGGCATCCGTCGATAGCTCATCTGGTAGAGCGGAGGTCTGTAGGAGAAAATTAGCAATCCTTAGGTCGCTGGTTGAATTCCGGCTCGAAGGACCTCTTTTTGGATGTTTCAACCTGTTGACAAATGCACCCCCGCTGCCCTCTACTTCTATCTATCCAGACAGACCATTTCCAGAAGGCTCTCCTGTCTGTGTTGGGTATTTGAAGCGGACATCTGACCAAAACTCTTAGTTGAGAGTCAACGTAGGACTTTCTGTAACTGTGACATGCAACTGAAAAAAAGGGAGGGCCCAGCCATCAGTGGGAGGGATTGAACCACCGACCTTTCGGTTATCAGACAAAAAAACACTTTCACAACCTTCAAGCTTTGCTTATTAGTCATGCAACCTCCCAGTTTCTCATGCCACTTGTCATGGATCTGGACCATTCTTTTTACATTGCAACTTTTTAATCCTATTGACTGGGATTTTTTTTTCTTTTCTCACACCGTACATGTTGAAAGGGTTGCTCAACCAGTGACCTTTCCTTCCTGCCGAAACTCTTTGTTTATTGTCACCCTAAGACTATCTGTAACTGAAACAAAAAGAGCACGCTGCCGTCCCTGGGTGGGCTTGAGCCACCAACCTTTCGGTTAACAGCCGAACGCGCTAACCGATTGCGCCACAGAGACTTCCACACTCGGCCTCTTTGATCAAAGCTGTAAAAAAGCCACATTATGGTCGGCATCACTTCTGTTTCTCGTCAGAAGAGAACAGAGACCCGAATCGCTAGCTGTCTCGTTTTCACAACCTTCGAACTGTGCTTTTTATTCATGCAACCTCCCAGTTTCTCATGCCACATGTCGTCTCCTTTGCAACAGAGTGGCGCAGGCAAAGACTTTTGGGCTCACAACCAAAAGGGCCGATTGATCTGGACCATTCTTTCTACTTTGCAACTTTCTTATCCAATTAATTGTTTTTTTTTCTCTTCTCACACTTCTTCACACCCTACACCAATGGCTCACCTGTATTTTTACACCACCAGGCACCCTGTAAGCTCCACACCCTTTCTACTTTTTTGGGAGAAAGACATCCACACTTAAAAAAAAAAAAAAAAAGCTCTTCAAAGCAACCTCTTTAAAAAGTATGTGGTGATCGTACTCGTGGTAAAATAAAGCAACACAACTGTGGTGCCGGCATGGGGGATTAGCTCAAATGGTAGAGCGCTCGCTTAGCATGTGAGAGGTAGCGGGATCAATGCCCGCATCCTCCAAAGCTTTTGTTTGCAGACTTTTTCAAAAAGCAGGACAATTCTACTCTTGTTTCCTGCTCATGGAACATATTTGCAAGCTTAGGAAACACACGACTGCCGCCTTGGCATCCGTCGATAGCTCATCTGGTAGAGCGGAGGTCTGTAGGAGAAAATTAGCAATCCTTAGGTCGCTGGTTGAATTCCGGCTCGAAGGACCTCTTTTTGGATGTTTCAACCTGTTGACAAATGCACCCCCGCTGCCCTCTACTTCTATCTATCCAGACAGACCATTTCCAGAAGGCTCTCCTGTCTGTGTTGGGTATTTGAAGCGGACATCTGACCAAAACTCTTAGTTGAGAGTCAACGTAGGACTTTCTGTAACTGTGACATGCAACTGAAAAAAAGGGAGGGCCCAGCCATCAGTGGGAGGGATTGAACCACCGACCTTTCGGTTATCAGACAAAAAAACACTTTCACAACCTTCAAGCTTTGCTTATTAGTCATGCAACCTCCCAGTTTCTCATGCCACTTGTCATGGATCTGGACCATTCTTTTTACATTGCAACTTTTTAATCCTATTGACTGGGATTTTTTTTTTCTTTTCTCACACCGTACATGTTGAAAGGGTTGCTCAACCAGTGACCTTTCCTTCCTGCCGAAACTCTTTGTTTATTGTCACCCTAAGACTATCTGTAACTGAAACAAAAAGAGCACGCTGCCGTCCCTGGGTGGGCTTGAGCCACCAACCTTTCGGTTAACAGCCGAACGCGCTAACCGATTGCGCCACAGAGACTTCCACACTCGGCCTCTTTGATCAAAGCTGTAAAAAAGCCACATTATGGTCGGCATCACTTCTGTTTCTCGTCAGAAGAGAACAGAGACCCGAATCGCTAGCTGTCTCGTTTTCACAACCTTCGAACTGTGCTTTTTATTCATGCAACCTCCCAGTTTCTCATGCCACATGTCGTCTCCTTTGCAACAGAGTGGCGCAGGCAAAGACTTTTGGGCTCACAACCAAAAGGGCCGATTGATCTGGACCATTCTTTCTACTTTGCAACTTTCTTATCCAATTAATTGTTTTTTTTTTCTCTTCTCACACTTCTTCACACCCTACACCAATGGCTCACCTGTATTTTTACACCACCAGGCACCCTGTAAGCTCCACACCCTTTCTACTTTTTTGGGAGAAAGACATCCACACTTAAAAAAAAAAAAAAAAAGCTCTTCAAAGCAACCTCTTTAAAAAGTATGTGGTGATCGTACTCGTGGTAAAATAAAGCAACACAACTGTGGTGCCGGCATGGGGGATTAGCTCAAATGGTAGAGCGCTCGCTTAGCATGTGAGAGGTAGCGGGATCAATGCCCGCATCCTCCAAAGCTTTTGTTTGCAGACTTTTTCAAAAAGCAGGACAATTCTACTCTTGTTTCCTGCTCATGGAACATATTTGCAAGCTTAGGAAACACACGACTGCCGCCTTGGCATCCGTCGATAGCTCATCTGGTAGAGCGGAGGTCTGTAGGAGAAAATTAGCAATCCTTAGGTCGCTGGTTGAATTCCGGCTCGAAGGACCTCTTTTTGGATGTTTCAACCTGTTGACAAATGCACCCCCGCTGCCCTCTACTTCTATCTATCCAGACAGACCATTTCCAGAAGGCTCTCCTGTCTGTGTTGGGTATTTGAAGCGGACATCTGACCAAAACTCTTAGTTGAGAGTCAACGTAGGACTTTCTGTAACTGTGACATGCAACTGAAAAAAAGGGAGGGCCCAGCCATCAGTGGGAGGGATTGAACCACCGACCTTTCGGTTATCAGACAAAAAAACACTTTCACAACCTTCAAGCTTTGCTTATTAGTCATGCAACCTCCCAGTTTCTCATGCCACTTGTCATGGATCTGGACCATTCTTTTTACATTGCAACTTTTTAATCCTATTGACTGGGATTTTTTTTTCTTTTCTCACACCGTACATGTTGAAAGGGTTGCTCAACCAGTGACCTTTCCTTCCTGCCGAAACTCTTTGTTTATTGTCACCCTAAGACTATCTGTAACTGAAACAAAAAGAGCACGCTGCCGTCCCTGGGTGGGCTTGAGCCACCAACCTTTCGGTTAACAGCCGAACGCGCTAACCGATTGCGCCACAGAGACTTCCACACTCGGCCTCTTTGATCAAAGCTGTAAAAAAGCCACATTATGGTCGGCATCACTTCTGTTTCTCGTCAGAAGAGAACAGAGACCCGAATCGCTAGCTGTCTCGTTTTCACAACCTTCGAACTGTGCTTTTTATTCATGCAACCTCCCAGTTTCTCATGCCACATGTCGTCTCCTTTGCAACAGAGTGGCGCAGGCAAAGACTTTTGGGCTCACAACCAAAAGGGCCGATTGATCTGGACCATTCTTTCTACTTTGCAACTTTCTTATCCAATTAATTGTTTTTTTTTCTCTTCTCACACTTCTTCACACCCTACACCAATGGCTCACCTGTATTTTTACACCACCAGGCACCCTGTAAGCTCCACACCCTTTCTACTTTTTTGGGAGAAAGACATCCACACTTAAAAAAAAAAAAAAAAAGCTCTTCAAAGCAACCTCTTTAAAAAGTATGTGGTGATCGTACTCGTGGTAAAATAAAGCAACACAACTGTGGTGCCGGCATGGGGGATCAGCTCAAATGGTAGAGCGCTCGCTTAGCATGTGAGAGGTAGCGGGATCAATGCCCGCATCCTCCAAAGCTTTTGTTTGCAGACTTTTTCAAAAAGCAGGACAATTCTACTCTTGTTTCCTGCTCATGGAACATATTTGCAAGCTTAGGAAACACACGACTGCCGCCTTGGCATCCGTCGATAGCTCATCTGGTAGAGCGGAGGTCTGTAGGAGAAAATTAGCAATCCTTAGGTCGCTGGTTGAATTCCGGCTCGAAGGACCTCTTTTTGGATGTTTCAACCTGTTGACAAATGCACCCCCGCTGCCCTCTACTTCTATCTATCCAGACAGACCATTTCCAGAAGGCTCTCCTGTCTGTGTTGGGTATTTGAAGCGGACATCTGACCAAAACTCTTAGTTGAGAGTCAACGTAGGACTTTCTGTAACTGTGACATGCAACTGAAAAAAAGGGAGGGCCCAGCCATCAGTGGGAGGGATTGAACCACCGACCTTTCGGTTATCAGACAAAAAAACACTTTCACAACCTTCAAGCTTTGCTTATTAGTCATGCAACCTCCCAGTTTCTCATGCCACTTGTCATGGATCTGGACCATTCTTTTTACATTGCAACTTTTTAATCCTATTGACTGGGATTTTTTTTTCTTTTCTCACACCGTACATGTTGAAAGGGTTGCTCAACCAGTGACCTTTCCTTCCTGCCGAAACTCTTTGTTTATTGTCACCCTAAGACTATCTGTAACTGAAACAAAAAGAGCACGCTGCCGTCCCTGGGTGGGCTTGAGCCACCAACCTTTCGGTTAACAGCCGAACACGCTAACCGATTGCGCCACAGAGACTTCCACACTCGGCCTCTTTGATCAAAGCTGTAAAAAAGCCACATTATGGTCGGCATCACTTCTGTTTCTCGTCAGAAGAGAACAGAGACCCGAATCGCTAGCTGTCTCGTTTTCACAACCTTCGAACTGTGCTTTTTATTCATGCAACCTCCCAGTTTCTCATGCCACATGTCGTCTCCTTTGCAACAGAGTGGCGCAGGCAAAGACTTTTGGGCTCACAACCAAAAGGGCCGATTGATCTGGACCATTCTTTCTACTTTGCAACTTTCTTATCCAATTAATTGTTTTTTTTTCTCTTCTCACACTTCTTCACACCCTACACCAATGGCTCACCTGTATTTTTACACCACCAGGCACCCTGTAAGCTCCACACCCTTTCTACTTTTTTGGGAGAAAGACATCCACACTTAAAAAAAAAAAAAAAAAGCTCTTCAAAGCAACCTCTTTAAAAAGTATGTGGTGATCGTACTCGTGGTAAAATAAAGCAACACAACTGTGGTGCCGGCATGGGGGATTAGCTCAAATGGTAGAGCGCTCGCTTAGCATGTGAGAGGTAGCGGGATCAATGCCCGCATCCTCCAAAGCTTTTGTTTGCAGACTTTTTCAAAAAGCAGGACAATTCTACTCTTGTTTCCTGCTCATGGAACATATTTGCAAGCTTAGGAAACACACGACTGCCGCCTTGGCATCCGTCGATAGCTCATCTGGTAGAGCGGAGGTCTGTAGGAGAAAATTAGCAATCCTTAGGTCGCTGGTTGAATTCCGGCTCGAAGGACCTCTTTTTGGATGTTTCAACCTGTTGACAAATGCACCCCCGCTGCCCTCTACTTCTATCTATCCAGACAGACCATTTCCAGAAGGCTCTCCTGTCTGTGTTGGGTATTTGAAGCGGACATCTGACCAAAACTCTTAGTTGAGAGTCAACGTAGGACTTTCTGTAACTGTGACATGCAACTGAAAAAAAGGGAGGGCCCAGCCATCAGTGGGAGGGATTGAACCACCGACCTTTCGGTTATCAGACAAAAAAACACTTTCACAACCTTCAAGCTTTGCTTATTAGTCATGCAACCTCCCAGTTTCTCATGCCACTTGTCATGGATCTGGACCATTCTTTTTACATTGCAACTTTTTAATCCTATTGACTGGGATTTTTTTTTCTTTTCTCACACCGTACATGTTGAAAGGGTTGCTCAACCAGTGACCTTTCCTTCCTGCCGAAACTCTTTGTTTATTGTCACCCTAAGACTATCTGTAACTGAAACAAAAAGAGCACGCTGCCGTCCCTGGGTGGGCTTGAGCCACCAACCTTTCGGTTAACAGCCGAACGCGCTAACCGATTGCGCCACAGAGACTTCCACACTCGGCCTCTTTGATCAAAGCTGTAAAAAAGCCACATTATGGTCGGCATCACTTCTGTTTCTCGTCAGAAGAGAACAGAGACCCGAATCGCTAGCTGTCTCGTTTTCACAACCTTCGAACTGTGCTTTTTATTCATGCAACCTCCCAGTTTCTCATGCCACATGTCGTCTCCTTTGCAACAGAGTGGCGCAGGCAAAGACTTTTGGGCTCACAACCAAAAGGGCCGATTGATCTGGACCATTCTTTCTACTTTGCAACTTTCTTATCCAATTAATTGTTTTTTTTTCTCTTCTCACACTTCTTCACACCCTACACCAATGGCTCACCTGTATTTTTACACCACCAGGCACCCTGTAAGCTCCACACCCTTTCTACTTTTTTGGGAGAAAGACATCCACACTTAAAAAAAAAAAAAAAAAGCTCTTCAAAGCAACCTCTTTAAAAAGTATGTGGTGATCGTACTCGTGGTAAAATAAAGCAACACAACTGTGGTGCCGGCATGGGGGATTAGCTCAAATGGTAGAGCGCTCGCTTAGCATGTGAGAGGTAGCGGGATCAATGGCCGCATCCTCCAAAGCTTTTGTTTGCAGACTTTTTCAAAAAGCAGGACAATTCTACTCTTGTTTCCTGCTCATGGAACATATTTGCAAGCTTAGGAAACACACGACTGCCGCCTTGGCATCCGTCGATAGCTCATCTGGTAGAGCGGAGGTCTGTAGGAGAAAATTAGCAATCCTTAGGTCGCTGGTTGAATTCCGGCTCGAAGGACCTCTTTTTGGATGTTTCAACCTGTTGACAAATGCACCCCCGCTGCCCTCTACTTCTATCTATCCAGACAGACCATTTCCAGAAGGCTCTCCTGTCTGTGTTGGGTATTTGAAGCAGACATTTGACCAAAACTCTTAGTTGAGAGTCAACGTAGGACTTTCTGTAACTGTGACATGCAACTGAAAAAAAGGGAGGGCCCAGCCATCAGTGGGAGGGATTGAACCACCGACCTTTCGGTTATCAGACAAAAAAACACTTTCACAACTTTCAAGCTTTGCTTATTAGTCATGCAACCTCCCAGTTTCTCATGCCACTTGTCATGGATCTGGACCATTCTTTTTACATTGCAACTTTTTAATCCTATTGACTGGGATTTTTTTTTCTTTTCTCACACCGTACATGTTGAAAGGGTTGCTCAACCAGTGACCTTTCCTTCCTGCCGAAACTCTTTGTTTATTGTCACCCTAAGACTATCTGTAACTGAAACAAAAAGAGCACGCTGCCGTCCCTGGGTGGGCTTGAGCCACCAACCTTTCGGTTAACAGCCGAACACGCTAACCGATTGCGCCACAGAGACTTCCACACTCGGCCTCTTTGATCAAAGCTGTAAAAAAGCCACATTATGGTCGGCATCACTTCTGTTTCTCGTCAGAAGAGAACAGAGACCCGAATCGCTAGCTGTCTCGTTTTCACAACCTTCGAACTGTGCTTTTTATTCATGCAACCTCCCAGTTTCTCATGCCACATGTCGTCTCCTTTGCAACAGAGTGGCGCAGGCAAAGACTTTTGGGCTCACAACCAAAAGGGCCGATTGATCTGGACCATTCTTTCTACTTTGCAACTTTCTTATCCAATTAATTGTTTTTTTTTTCTCTTCTCACACTTCTTCACACCCTACACCAATGGCTCACCTGTATTTTTACACCACCAGGCACCCTGTAAGCTCCACACCCTTTCTACTTTTTTGGGAGAAAGACATCCACACTTAAAAAAAAAAAAAAAAAGCTCTTCAAAGCAACCTCTTTAAAAAGTATGTGGTGATCGTACTCGTGGTAAAATAAAGCAACACAACTGTGGTGCCGGCATGGGGGATTAGCTCAAATGGTAGAGCGCTCGCTTAGCATGTGAGAGGTAGCGGGATCAATGCCCGCATCCTCCAAAGCTTTTGTTTGCAGACTTTTTCAAAAAGCAGAACAATTCTACTCTTGTTTCCTGCTCATGGAACATATTTGCAAGCTTAGGAAACACACGACTGCCGCCTTGGCATCCGTCGATAGCTCATCTGGTAGAGCGGAGGTCTGTAGGAGAAAATTAGCAATCCTTAGGTCGCTGGTTGAATTCCGGCTCGAAGGACCTCTTTTTGGATGTTTCAACCTGTTGACAAATGCACCCCCGCTGCCCTCTACTTCTATCTATCCAGACAGACCATTTCCAGAAGGCTCTCCTGTCTGTGTTGGGTATTTGAAGCAGACATCTGACCAAAACTCTTAGTTGAGAGTCAACGTAGGACTTTCTGTAACTGTGACATGCAACTGAAAAAAAGGGAGGGCCCAGCCATCAGTGGGAGGGATTGAACCACCGACCTTTCGGTTATCAGACAAAAAAAACACTTTCACAACCTTCAAGCTTTGCTTATTAGTCATGCAACCTCCCAGTTTCTCATGCCACTTGTCATGGATCTGGACCATTCTTTTTACATTGCAACTTTTTAATCCTATTGACTGGGATTTTTTTTTCTTTTCTCACACCGTACATGTTGAAAGGGTTGCTCAACCAGTGACCTTTCCTTCCTGCCGAAACTCTTTGTTTATTGTCACCCTAAGACTATCTGTAACTGAAACAAAAAGAGCACGCTGCCGTCCCTGGGTGGGCTTGAGCCACCAACCTTTCGGTTAACAGCCGAACGCGCTAACCGATTGCGCCACAGAGACTTCCACACTCGGCCTCTTTGATCAAAGCTGTAAAAAAGCCACATTATGGTCGGCATCACTTCTGTTTCTCGTCAGAAGAGAACAGAGACCCGAATCGCTAGCTGTCTCGTTTTCACAACCTTCGAACTGTGCTTTTTATTCATGCAACCTCCCAGTTTCTCATGCCACATGTCGTCTCCTTTGCAACAGAGTGGCGCAGGCAAAGACTTTTGGGCTCACAACCAAAAGGGCCGATTGATCTGGACCATTCTTTCTACTTTGCAACTTTCTTATCCAATTAATTGTTTTTTTTTTCTCTTCTCACACTTCTTCACACCCTACACCAATGGCTCACCTGTATTTTTACACCACCAGGCACCCTGTAAGCTCCACACCCTTTCTACTTTTTTGGGAGAAAGACATCCACACTTAAAAAAAAAAAAAAAAAGCTCTTCAAAGCAACCTCTTTAAAAAGTATGTGGTGATCGTACTCGTGGTAAAATAAAGCAACACAACTGTGGTGCCGGCATGGGGGATTAGCTCAAATGGTAGAGCGCTCGCTTAGCATGTGAGAGGTAGCGGGATCAATGCCCGCATCCTCCAAAGCTTTTGTTTGCAGACTTTTTCAAAAAGCAGGACAATTCTACTCTTGTTTCCTGCTCATGGAACATATTTGCAAGCTTAGGAAACACACGACTGCCGCCTTGGCATCCGTCGATAGCTCATCTGGTAGAGCGGAGGTCTGTAGGAGAAAATTAGCAATCCTTAGGTCGCTGGTTGAATTCCGGCTCGAAGGACCTCTTTTTGGATGTTTCAACCTGTTGACAAATGCACCCCCGCTGCCCTCTACTTCTATCTATCCAGACAGACCATTTCCAGAAGGCTCTCCTGTCTGTGTTGGGTATTTGAAGCAGACATCTGACCAAAACTCTTAGTTGAGAGTCAACGTAGGACTTTCTGTAACTGTGACATGCAACTGAAAAAAAGGGAGGGCCCAGCCATCAGTGGGAGGGATTGAACCACCGACCTTTCGGTTATCAGACAAAAAAACACTTTCACAACCTTCAAGCTTTGCTTGTTAGTCATGCAACCTCCCAGTTTCTCATGCCACTTGTCATGGATCTGGACCATTCTTTTTACATTGCAACTTTTTAATCCTATTGACTGGGATTTTTTTTTCTTTTCTCACACCGTACATGTTGAAAGGGTTGCTCAACCAGTGACCTTTCCTTCCTGCCGAAACTCTTTGTTTATTGTCACCCTAAGACTATCTGTAACTGAAACAAAAAGAGCACGCTGCCGTCCCTGGGTGGGCTTGAGCCACCAACCTTTCGGTTAACAGCCGAACGCGCTAACCGATTGCGCCACAGAGACTTCCACACTCGGCCTCTTTGATCAAAGCTGTAAAAAAGCCACATTATGGTCGGCATCACTTCTGTTTCTCGTCAGAAGAGAACAGAGACCCGAATCGCTAGCTGTCTCGTTTTCACAACCTTCGAACTGTGCTTTTTATTCATGCAACCTCCCAGTTTCTCATGCCACATGTCGTCTCCTTTGCAACAGAGTGGCGCAGGCAAAGACTTTTGGGCTCACAACCAAAAGGGCCGATTGATCTGGACCATTCTTTCTACTTTGCAACTTTCTTATCCAATTAATTGTTTTTTTTTTCTCTTCTCACACTTCTTCACACCCTACACCAATGGCTCACCTGTATTTTTACACCACCAGGCACCCTGTAAGCTCCACACCCTTTCTACTTTTTTGGGAGAAAGACATCCACACTTAAAAAAAAAAAAAAAAAGCTCTTCAAAGCAACCTCTTTAAAAAGTATGTGGTGATCGTACTCGTGGTAAAATAAAGCAACACAACTGTGGTGCCGGCATGGGGGATTAGCTCAAATGGTAGAGCGCTCGCTTAGCATGTGAGAGGTAGCGGGATCAATGCCCGCATCCTCCAAAGCTTTTGTTTGCAGACTTTTTCAAAAAGCAGGACAATTCTACTCTTGTTTCCTGCTCATGGAACATATTTGCAAGCTTAGGAAACACACGACTGCCGCCTTGGCATCCGTCGATAGCTCATCTGGTAGAGCGGAGGTCTGTAGGAGAAAATTAGCAATCCTTAGGTCGCTGGTTGAATTCCGGCTCGAAGGACCTCTTTTTGGATGTTTCAACCTGTTGACAAATGCACCCCCGCTGCCCTCTACTTCTATCTATCCAGACAGACCATTTCCAGAAGGCTCTCCTGTCTGTGTTGGGTATTTGAAGCAGACATCTGACCAAAACTCTTAGTTGAGAGTCAACGTAGGACTTTCTGTAACTGTGACATGCAACTGAAAAAAAGGGAGGGCCCAGCCATCAGTGGGAGGGATTGAACCACCGACCTTTCGGTTATCAGACAAAAAAACACTTTCACAACCTTCAAGCTTTGCTTATTAGTCATGCAACCTCCCAGTTTCTCATGCCACTTGTCATGGATCTGGACCATTCTTTTTACATTGCAACTTTTTAATCCTATTGACTGGGATTTTTTTTTCTTTTCTCACACCGTACATGTTGAAAGGGTTGCTCAACCAGTGACCTTTCCTTCCTGCCGAAACTCTTTGTTTATTGTCACCCTAAGACTATCTGTAACTGAAACAAAAAGAGCACGCTGCCGTCCCTGGGTGGGCTTGAGCCACCAACCTTTCGGTTAACAGCCGAACGCGCTAACCGATTGCGCCACAGAGACTTCCACACTCGGCCTCTTTGATCAAAGCTGTAAAAAAGCCACATTATGGTCGGCATCACTTCTGTTTCTCGTCAGAAGAGAACAGAGACCCGAATCGCTAGCTGTCTCGTTTTCACAACCTTCGAACTGTGCTTTTTATTCATGCAACCTCCCAGTTTCTCATGCCACATGTCGTCTCCTTTGCAACAGAGTGGCGCAGGCAAAGACTTTTGGGCTCACAACCAAAAGGGCCGATTGATCTGGACCATTCTTTCTACTTTGCAACTTTCTTATCCAATTAATTGTTTTTTTTTTCTCTTCTCACACTTCTTCACACCCTACACCAATGGCTCACCTGTATTTTTACACCACCAGGCACCCTGTAAGCTCCACACCCTTTCTACTTTTTTGGGAGAAAGACATCCACACTTAAAAAAAAAAAAAAAAAGCTCTTCAAAGCAACCTCTTTAAAAAGTATGTGGTGATCGTACTCGTGGTAAAATAAAGCAACACAACTGTGGTGCCGGCATGGGGGATTAGCTCAAATGGTAGAGCGCTCGCTTAGCATGTGAGAGGTAGCGGGATCAATGCCCGCATCCTCCAAAGCTTTTGTTTGCAGACTTTTTCAAAAAGCAGGACAATTCTACTCTTGTTTCCTGCTCATGGAACATATTTGCAAGCTTAGGAAACACACGACTGCCGCCTTGGCATCCGTCGATAGCTCATCTGGTAGAGCGGAGGTCTGTAGGAGAAAATTAGCAATCCTTAGGTCGCTGGTTGAATTCCGGCTCGAAGGACCTCTTTTTGGATGTTTCAACCTGTTGACAAATGCACCCCCGCTGCCCTCTACTTCTATCTATCCAGACAGACCATTTCCAGAAGGCTCTCCTGTCTGTGTTGGGTATTTGAAGCAGACATCTGACCAAAACTCTTAGTTGAGAGTCAACGTAGGACTTTCTGTAACTGTGACATGCAACTGAAAAAAAGGGAGGGCCCAGCCATCAGTGGGAGGGATTGAACCACCGACCTTTCGGTTATCAGACAAAAAAACACTTTCACAACCTTCAAGCTTTGCTTATTAGTCATGCAACCTCCCAGTTTCTCATGCCACTTGTCATGGATCTGGACCATTCTTTTTACATTGCAACTTTTTAATCCTATTGACTGGGATTTTTTTTTCTTTTCTCACACCGTACATGTTGAAAGGGTTGCTCAACCAGTGACCTTTCCTTCCTGCCGAAACTCTTTGTTTATTGTCACCCTAAGACTATCTGTAACTGAAACAAAAAGAGCACGCTGCCGTCCCTGGGTGGGCTTGAGCCACCAACCTTTCGGTTAACAGCCGAACGCGCTAACCTATTGCGCCACAGAGACTTCCACACTCGGCCTCTTTGATCAAAGCTGTAAAAAAGCCACATTATGGTCGGCATCACTTCTGTTTCTCGTCAGAAGAGAACAGAGACCCGAATCGCTAGCTGTCTCGTTTTCACAACCTTCGAACTGTGCTTTTTATTCATGCAACCTCCCAGTTTCTCATGCCACATGTCGTCTCCTTTGCAACAGAGTGGCGCAGGCAAAGACTTTTGGGCTCACAACCAAAAGGGCCGATTGATCTGGACCATTCTTTCTACTTTGCAACTTTCTTATCCAATTAATTTTTTTTTTTTTCTCTTCTCACACTTCTTCACACCCTACACCAATGGCTCACCTGTATTTTTACACCACCAGGCACCCTGTAAGCTCCACACCCTTTCTACTTTTTTGGGAGAAAGACATCCACACTTAAAAAAAAAAAAAAAAAGCTCTTCAAAGCAACCTCTTTAAAAAGTATGTGGTGATCGTACTCGTGGTAAAATAAAGCAACACAACTGTGGTGCCGGCATGGGGGATTAGCTCAAATGGTAGAGCGCTCGCTTAGCATGTGAGAGGTAGCGGGATCAATGCCCGCATCCTCCAAAGCTTTTGTTTGCAGACTTTTTCAAAAAGCAGGACAATTCTACTCTTGTTTCCTGCTCATGGAACATATTTGCAAGCTTAGGAAACACACGACTGCCGCCTTGGCATCCGTCGATAGCTCATCTGGTAGAGCGGAGGTCTGTAGGAGAAAATTAGCAATCCTTAGGTCGCTGGTTGAATTCCGGCTCGAAGGACCTCTTTTTGGATGTTTCAACCTGTTGACAAATGCACCCCCGCTGCCCTCTACTTCTATCTATCCAGACAGACCATTTCCAGAAGGCTCTCCTGTCTGTGTTGGGTATTTGAAGCAGACATCTGACCAAAACTCTTAGTTGAGAGTCAACGTAGGACTTTCTGTAACTGTGACATGCAACTGAAAAAAAGGGAGGGCCCAGCCATCAGTGGGAGGGATTGAACCAACGACCTTTCGGTTATCAGACAAAAAAACACTTTCACAACCTTCAAGCTTTGCTTATTAGTCATGCAACCTCCCAGTTTCTCATGCCACTTGTCATGGATCTGGACCATTCTTTTTACATTGCAACTTTTTAATCCTATTGACTGGGATTTTTTTTTCTTTTCTCACACCGTACATGTTGAAAGGGTTGCTCAACCAGTGACCTTTCCTTCCTGCCGAAACTCTTTGTTTATTGTCACCCTAAGACTATCTGTAACTGAAACAAAAAGAGCACGCTGCCGTCCCTGGGTGGGCTTGAGCCACCAACCTTTCGGTTAACAGCCGAACGCGCTAACCGATTGCGCCACAGAGACTTCCACACTCGGCCTCTTTGATCAAAGCTGTAAAAAAGCCACATTATGGTCGGCATCACTTCTGTTTCTCGTCAGAAGAGAACAGAGACCCGAATCGCTAGCTGTCTCGTTTTCACAACCTTCGAACTGTGCTTTTTATTCATGCAACCTCCCAGTTTCTCATGCCACATGTCGTCTCCTTTGCAACAGAGTGGCGCAGGCAAAGACTTTTGGGCTCACAACCAAAAGGGCCGATTGATCTGGACCATTCTTTCTACTTTGCAACTTTCTTATCCAATTAATTGTTTTTTTTTTCTCTTCTCACACTTCTTCACACCCTACACCAATGGCTCACCTGTATTTTTACACCACCAGGCACCCTGTAAGCTCCACACCCTTTCTACTTTTTTGGGAGAAAGACATCCACACTTAAAAAAAAAAAAAAAAAGCTCTTCAAAGCAACCTCTTTAAAAAGTATGTGGTGATCGTACTCGTGGTAAAATAAAGCAACACAACTGTGGTGCCGGCATGGGGGATTAGCTCAAATGGTAGAGCGCTCGCTTAGCATGTGAGAGGTAGCGGGATCAATGCCCGCATCCTCCAAAGCTTTTGTTTGCAGACTTTTTCAAAAAGCAGGACAATTCTACTCTTGTTTCCTGCTCATGGAACATATTTGCAAGCTTAGGAAACACACGACTGCCGCCTTGGCATCCGTCGATAGCTCATCTGGTAGAGCGGAGGTCTGTAGGAGAAAATTAGCAATCCTTAGGTCGCTGGTTGAATTCCGACTCGAAGGACCTCTTTTTGGATGTTTCAACCTGTTGACAAATGCACCCCCGCTGCCCTCTACTTCTATCTATCCAGACAGACCATTTCCAGAAGGCTCTCCTGTCTGTGTTGGGTATTTGAAGCAGACATCTGACCAAAACTCTTAGTTGAGAGTCATCGTAGGACTTTCTGTAACTGTGACATGCAACTGAAAAAAAGGGAGGGCCCAGCCATCAGTGGGAGGGATTGAACCACCGACCTTTCGGTTATCAGACAAAAAAACACTTTCACAACCTTCAAGCTTTGCTTATTAGTCATGCAACCTCCCAGTTTCTCATGCCACTTGTCATGGATCTGGACCATTCTTTTTACATTGCAACTTTTTAATCCTATTGACTGGGATTTTTTTTTCTTTTCTCACACCGTACATGTTGAAAGGGTTGCTCAACCAGTGACCTTTCCTTCCTGCCGAAACTCTTTGTTTATTGTCACCCTAAGACTATCTGTAACTGAAACAAAAAGAGCACGCTGCCGTCCCTGGGTGGGCTTGAGCCACCAACCTTTCGGTTAACAGCCGAACGCGCTAACCGATTGCGCCACAGAGACTTCCACACTCGGCCTCTTTGATCAAAGCTGTAAAAAAGCCACATTATGGTCGGCATCACTTCTGTTTCTCGTCAGAAGAGAACAGAGACCCGAATCGCTAGCTGTCTCGTTTTCACAACCTTCGAACTGTGCTTTTTATTCATGCAACCTCCCAGTTTCTCATGCCACATGTCGTCTCCTTTGCAACAGAGTGGCGCAGGCAAAGACTTTTGGGCTCACAACCAAAAGGGCCGATTGATCTGGACCATTCTTTCTACTTTGCAACTTTCTTATCCAATTAATTGTTTTTTTTTCTCTTCTCACACTTCTTCACACCCTACACCAATGGCTCACCTGTATTTTTACACCAACAGGCACCCTGTAAGCTCCACACCCTTTCTACTTTTTTGGGAGAAAGACATCCACACTTAAAAAAAAAAAAAAAAAGCTCTTCAAAGCAACCTCTTTAAAAAGTATGTGGTGATCGTACTCGTGGTAAAATAAAGCAACACAACTGTGGTGCCGGCATGGGGGATTAGCTCAAATGGTAGAGCGCTCGCTTAGCATGTGAGAGGTAGCGGGATCAATGCCCGCATCCTCCAAAGCTTTTGTTTGCAGACTTTTTCAAAAAGCAGGACAATTCTACTCTTGTTTCCTGCTCATGGAACATATTTGCAAGCTTAGGAAACACACGACTGCCGCCTTGGCATCCGTCGATAGCTCATCTGGTAGAGCGGAGGTCTGTAGGAGAAAATTAGCAATCCTTAGGTCGCTGGTTGAATTCCGGCTCGAAGGACCTCTTTTTGGATGTTTCAACCTGTTGACAAATGCACCCCCGCTGCCCTCTACTTCTATCTATCCAGACAGACCATTTCCAGAAGGCTCTCCTGTCTGTGTTGGGTATTTGAAGCAGACATCTGACCAAAACTCTTAGTTGAGAGTCAACGTAGGACTTTCTGTAACTGTGACATGCAACTGAAAAAAAGGGAGGGCCCAGCCATCAGTGGGAGGGATTGAACCACCGACCTTTCGGTTATCAGACAAAAAAACACTTTCACAACCTTCAAGCTTTGCTTATTAGTCATGCAACCTCCCAGTTTCTCATGCCACTTGTCATGGATCTGGACCATTCTTTTTACATTGCAACTTTTTAATCCTATTGACTGGGATTTTTTTTTCTTTTCTCACACCGTACATGTTGAAAGGGTTGCTCAACCAGTGACCTTTCCTTCCTGCCGAAACTCTTTGTTTATTGTCACCCTAAGACTATCTGTAACTGAAACAAAAAGAGCACGCTGCCGTCCCTGGGTGGGCTTGAGCCACCAACCTTTCGGTTAACAGCCGAACGCGCTAACCGATTGCGCCACAGAGACTTCCACACTCGGCCTCTTTGATCAAAGCTGTAAAAAAGCCACATTATGGTCGGCATCACTTCTGTTTCTCGTCAGAAGAGAACAGAGACCCGAATCGCTAGCTGTCTCGTTTTCACAACCTTCGAACTGTGCTTTTTATTCATGCAACCTCCCAGTTTCTCATGCCACATGTCGTCTCCTTTGCAACAGAGTGGCGCAGGCAAAGACTTTTGGGCTCACAACCAAAAGGGCCGATTGATCTGGACCATTCTTTCTACTTTGCAGCTTTCTTATCCAATTAATTGTTTTTTTTTTTCTCTTCTCACACTTCTTCACACCCTACACCAATGGCTCACCTGTATTTTTACACCACCAGGCACCCTGTAAGCTCCACACCCTTTCTACTTTTTTGGGAGAAAGACATCCACACTTAAAAAAAAAAAAAGCTCTTCAAAGCAACCTCTTTAAAAAGTATGTGGTGATCGTACTCGTGGTAAAATAAAGCAACACAACTGTGGTGCCGGCATGGGGGATTAGCTCAAATGGTAGAGCGCTCGCTTAGCATGTGAGAGGTAGCGGGATCAATGCCCGCATCCTCCAAAGCTTTTGTTTGCAGACTTTTTCAAAAAGCAGGACAATTCTACTCTTGTTTCCTGCTCATGGAACATATTTGCAAGCTTAGGAAACACACGACTGCCGCCTTGGCATCCGTCGATAGCTCATCTGGTAGAGCGGAGGTCTGTAGGAGAAAATTAGCAATCCTTAGGTCGCTGGTTGAATTCCGGCTCGAAGGACCTCTTTTTGGATGTTTCAACCTGTTGACAAATGCACCCCCGCTGCCCTCTACTTCTATCTATCCAGACAGACCATTTCCAGAAGGCTCTCCTGTCTGTGTTGGGTATTTGAAGCGGACATCTGACCAAAACTCTTAGTTGAGAGTCAACGTAGGACTTTCTGTAACTGTGACATGCAACTGAAAAAAAGGGAGGGCCCAGCCATCAGTGGGAGGGATTGAACCACCGACCTTTCGGTTATCAGACAAAAAAACACTTTCACAACCTTCAAGCTTTGCTTATTAGTCATGCAACCTCCCAGTTTCTCATGCCACTTGTCATGGATCTGGACCATTCTTTTTACATTGCAACTTTTTAATCCTATTGACTGGGATTTTTTTTTCTTTTCTCACACCGTACATGTTGAAAGGGTTGCTCAACCAGTGACCTTTCCTTCCTGCCGAAACTCTTTGTTTATTGTCACCCTAAGACTATCTGTAACTGAAACAAAAAGAGCACGCTGCCGTCCCTGGGTGGGCTTGAGCCACCAACCTTTCGGTTAACAGCCGAACGCGCTAACCGATTGCGCCACAGAGACTTCCACACTCGGCCTCTTTGATCAAAGCTGTAAAAAAGCCACATTATGGTCGGCATCACTTCTGTTTCTCGTCAGAAGAGAACAGAGACCCGAATCGCTAGCTGTCTCGTTTTCACAACCTTCGAACTGTGCTTTTTATTCATGCAACCTCCCAATTTCTCATGCCACATGTCGTCTCCTTTGCAACAGAGTGGCGCAGGCAAAGACTTTTGGGCTCACAACCAAAAGGGCCGATTGATCTGGACCATTCTTTCTACTTTGCAACTTTCTTATCCAATTAATTGTTTTTTTTTCTCTTCTCACACTTCTTCACACCCTACACCAATGGCTCACCTGTATTTTTACACCAACAGGCACCCTGTAAGCTCCACACCCTTTCTACTTTTTTGGGAGAAAGACATCCACACTTAAAAAAAAAAAAAAAAAGCTCTTCAAAGCAACCTCTTTAAAAAGTATGTGGTGATCGTACTCGTGGTAAAATAAAGCAACACAACTGTGGTGCCGGCATGGGGGATTAGCTCAAATGGTAGAGCGCTCGCTTAGCATGTGAGAGGTAGCGGGATCAATGCCCGCATCCTCCAAAGCTTTTGTTTGCAGACTTTTTCAAAAAGCAGGACAATTCTACTCTTGTTTCCTGCTCATGGAACATATTTGCAAGCTTAGGAAACACACGACTGCCGCCTTGGCATCCGTCGATAGCTCATCTGGTAGAGCGGAGGTCTGTAGGAGAAAATTAGCAATCCTTAGGTCGCTGGTTGAATTCCGGCTCGAAGGACCTCTTTTTGGATGTTTCAACCTGTTGACAAATGCACCCCCGCTGCCCTCTACTTCTATCTATCCAGACAGACCATTTCCAGAAGGCTCTCCTGTCTGTGTTGGGTATTTGAAGCGGACATCTGACCAAAACTCTTAGTTGAGAGTCAACGTAGGACTTTCTGTAACTGTGACATGCAACTGAAAAAAAGGGAGGGCCCAGCCATCAGTGGGAGGGATTGAACCACCGACCTTTCGGTTATCAGACAAAAAAACACTTTCACAACCTTCAAGCTTTGCTTATTAGTCATGCAACCTCCCAGTTTCTCATGCCACTTGTCATGGATCTGGACCATTCTTTTTACATTGCAACTTTTTAATCCTATTGACTGGGATTTTTTTTTCTTTTCTCACACCGTACATGTTGAAAGGGTTGCTCAACCAGTGACCTTTCCTTCCTGCCGAAACTCTTTGTTTATTGTCACCCTAAGACTATCTGTAACTGAAACAAAAAGAGCACGCTGCCGTCCCTGGGTGGGCTTGAGCCACCAACCTTTCGGTTAACAGCCAAACGCGCTAACCGATTGCGCCACAGAGACTTCCACACTCGGCCTCTTTGATCAAAGCTGTAAAAAAGCCACATTATGGTCGGCATCACTTCTGTTTCTCGTCAGAAGAGAACAGAGACCCGAATCGCTAGCTGTCTCGTTTTCACAACCTTCGAACTGTGCTTTTTATTCATGCAACCTCCCAGTTTCTCATGCCACATGTCGTCTCCTTTGCAACAGAGTGGCGCAGGCAAAGACTTTTGGGCTCACAACCAAAAGGGCCGATTGATCTGGACCATTCTTTCTACTTTGCAACTTTCTTATCCAATTAATTGTTTTTTTTTCTCTTCTCACACTTCTTCACACCCTACACCAATGGCTCACCTGTATTTTTACACCACCAGGCACCCTGTAAGCTCCACACCCTTTCTACTTTTTTGGGAGAAAGACATCCACACTTAAAAAAAAAAAAAAAAAGCTCTTCAAAGCAACCTCTTTAAAAAGTATGTGGTGATCGTACTCATGGTAAAATAAAGCAACACAACTGTGGTGCCGGCATGGGGGATTAGCTCAAATGGTAGAGTGCTCGCTTAGCATGTGAGAGGTAGCGGGATCAATTCCCGCATCCTCCAAAGCTTTTGTTTGCAGACTTTTTCAAAAAGCAGGACAATTCTACTCTTGTTTCCTGCTCATGGAACATATTTGCAAGCTTAGTAAACACACGACTGCCGCCTTGGCATCCGTCGATAGCTCATCTGGTAGAGCGGAGGTCTGTAGGAGAAAATTAGCAATCCTTAGGTCGCTGGTTGAATTCCGGCTCGAAGGACCTCTTTTTGGATGTTTCAACCTGTTGACAAATGCACCCCCGCTGCCCTCTACTTCTATCTATCCAGACAGACCATTTCCAGAAGGCTCTCCTGTCTGTGTTGGGTATTTGAAGCGGACATCTGACCAAAACTCTTAGTTGAGAGTCAACGTAGGACTTTCTGTAACTGTGACATGCAACTGAAAAAAAGGGAGGGCCCAGCCATCAGTGGGAGGGATTGAACCACCGACCTTTCGGTTATCAGACAAAAAAACACTTTCACAACCTTCAAGCTTTGCTTATTAGTCATGCAACCTCCCAGTTTCTCATGCCACTTGTCATGGATCTGGACCATTCTTTTTACATTGCAACTTTTTAATCCTATTGACTGGGATTTTTTTTTCTTTTCTCACACCGTACATGTTGAAAGGGTTGCTCAACCAGTGACCTTTCCTTCCTGCCGAAACTCTTTGTTTATTGTCACCCTAAGACTATCTGTAACTGAAACAAAAAGAGCACGCTGCCGTCCCTGGGTGGGCTTGAGCCACCAACCTTTCGGTTAACAGCCGAACGCGCTAACCGATTGCGCCACAGAGACTTCCACACTCGGCCTCTTTGATCAAAGCTGTAAAAAAGCCACATTATGGTCGGCATCACTTCTGTTTCTCGTCAGAAGAGAACAGAGACCCGAATCGCTAGCTGTCTCGTTTTCACAACCTTCGAACTGTGCTTTTTATTCATGCAACCTCCCAGTTTCTCATGCCACATGTCGTCTCCTTTGCAACAGTGTGGCGCAGGCAAAGACTTTTGGGCTCACAACCAAAAGGGCCGATTGATCTGGACCATTCTTTCTACTTTGCAACTTTCTTATCCAATTAATTGTTTTTTTTTCTCTTCTCACACTTCTTCACACCCTACACCAATGGCTCACCTGTATTTTTACACCACCAGGCACCCTGTAAGCTCCACACCCTTTCTACTTTTTTGGGAGAAAGACATCCACACTTAAAAAAAAAAAAAAAAAGCTCTTCAAAGCAACCTCTTTAAAAAGTATGTGGTGATCGTACTCGTGGTAAAATAAAGCAACACAACTGTGGTGCCGGCATGGGGGATTAGCTCAAATGGTAGAGTGCTCGCTTAGCATGTGAGAGGTAGCGGGATCAATTCCCGCATCCTCCAAAGCTTTTGTTTGCAGACTTTTTCAAAAAGCAGGACAATTCTACTCTTGTTTCCTGCTCATGGAACATATTTGCAAGCTTAGTAAACACACGACTGCCGCCTTGGCATCCGTCGATAGCTCATCTGGTAGAGCGGAGGTCTGTAGGAGAAAATTAGCAATCCTTAGGTCGCTGGTTGAATTCCGGCTCGAAGGACCTCTTTTTGGATGTTTCAACCTGTTGACAAATGCACCCCCGCTGCCCTCTACTTCTATCTATCCAGACAGACCATTTCCAGAAGGCTCTCCTGTCTGTGTTGGGTATTTGAAGCGGACATCTGACCAAAACTCTTAGTTGAGAGTCAACGTAGGACTTTCTGTAACTGTGACATGCAACTGAAAAAAAGGGAGGGCCCAGCCATCAGTGGGAGGGATTGAACCACCGACCTTTCGGTTATCAGACAAAAAAACACTTTCACAACCTTCAAGCTTTGCTTATTAGTCATGCAACCTCCCAGTTTCTCATGCCACTTGTCATGGATCTGGACCATTCTTTTTACATTGCAACTTTTTAATCCTATTGACTGGGATTTTTTTTTCTTTTCTCACACCGTACATGTTGAAAGGGTTGCTCAACCAGTGACCTTTCCTTCCTGCCGAAACTCTTTGTTTATTGTCACCCTAAGACTATCTGTAACTGAAACAAAAAGAGCACGCTGCCGTCCCTGGGTGGGCTTGAGCCACCAACCTTTCGGTTAACAGCCGAACGCGCTAACCGATTGCGCCACAGAGACTTCCACACTCGGCCTCTTTGATCAAAGCTGTAAAAAAGCCACATTATGGTCGGCATCACTTCTGTTTCTCGTCAGAAGAGAACAGAGACCCGAATCGCTAGCTGTCTCGTTTTCACAACCTTCGAACTGTGCTTTTTATTCATGCAACCTCCCAGTTTCTCATGCCACATGTCGTCTCCTTTGCAACAGAGTGGCGCAGGCAAAGACTTTTGGGCTCACAACCAAAAGGGCCGATTGATCTGGACCATTCTTTCTACTTTGCAACTTTCTTATCCAATTAATTGTTTTTTTTTCTCTTCTCACACTTCTTCACACCCTACACCAATGGCTCACCTGTATTTTTACACCACCAGGCACCCTGTAAGCTCCACACCCTTTCTACTTTTTTGGGAGAAAGACATCCACACTTAAAAAAAAAAAAAAAAAGCTCTTCAAAGCAACCTCTTTAAAAAGTATGTGGTGATCGTACTCGTGGTAAAATAAAGCAACACAACTGTGGTGCCGGCATGGGGGATTAGCTCAAATGGTAGAGCGCTCGCTTAGCATGTGAGAGGTAGCGGGATCAATGCCCGCATCCTCCAAAGCTTTTGTTTGCAGACTTTTTCAAAAAGCAGGACAATTCTACTCTTGTTTCCTGCTCATGGAACATATTTGCAAGCTTAGGAAACACACGACTGCCGCCTTGGCATCCGTCGATAGCTCATCTGGTAGAGCGGAGGTCTGTAGGAGAAAATTAGCAATCCTTAGGTCGCTGGTTGAATTCCGGCTCGAAGGACCTCTTTTTGGATGTTTCAACCTGTTGACAAATGCACCCCCGCTGCCCTCTACTTCTATCTATCCAGACAGACCATTTCCAGAAGGCTCTCCTGTCTGTGTTGGGTATTTGAAGCGGACATCTGACCAAAACTCTTAGTTGAGAGTCAACGTAGGACTTTCTGTAACTGTGACATGCAACTGAAAAAAAGGGAGGGCCCAGCCATCAGTGGGAGGGATTGAACCACCGACCTTTCGGTTATCAGACAAAAAAACACTTTCACAACCTTCAAGCTTTGCTTATTAGTCATGCAACCTCCCAGTTTCTCATGCCACTTGTCATGGATCTGGACCATTCTTTTTACATTGCAACTTTTTAATCCTATTGACTGGGATTTTTTTTTCTTTTCTCACACCGTACATGTTGAAAGGGTTGCTCAACCAGTGACCTTTCCTTCCTGCCGAAACTCTTTGTTTATTGTCACCCTAAGACTATCTGTAACTGAAACAAAAAGAGCACGCTGCCGTCCCTGGGTGGGCTTGAGCCACCAACCTTTCGGTTAACAGCCGAACGCGCTAACCGATTGCGCCACAGAGACTTCCACACTCGGCCTCTTTGATCAAAGCTGTAAAAAAGCCACATTATGGTCGGCATCACTTCTGTTTCTCGTCAGAAGAGAACAGAGACCCGAATCGCTAGCTGTCTCGTTTTCACAACCTTCGAACTGTGCTTTTTATTCATGCAACCTCCCAGTTTCTCATGCCACATGTCGTCTCCTTTGCAACAGAGTGGCGCAGGCAAAGACTTTTGGGCTCACAACCAAAAGGGCCGATTGATCTGGACCATTCTTTCTACTTTGCAACTTTCTTATCCAATTAATTGTTTTTTTTTTCTCTTCTCACACTTCTTCACACCCTACACCAATGGCTCACCTGTATTTTTACACCACCAGGCACCCTGTAAGCTCCACACCCTTTCTACTTTTTTGGGAGAAAGACATCCACACTTAAAAAAAAAAAAAAAAAGCTCTTCAAAGCAACCTCTTTAAAAAGTATGTGGTGATCGTACTCGTGGTAAAATAAAGCAACACAACTGTGGTGCCGGCATGGGGGATTAGCTCAAATGGTAGAGCGCTCGCTTAGCATGTGAGAGGTAGCGGGATCAATGCCCGCATCCTCCAAAGCTTTTGTTTGCAGACTTTTTCAAAAAGCAGGACAATTCTACTCTTGTTTCCTGCTCATGGAACATATTTGCAAGCTTAGGAAACACACGACTGCCGCCTTGGCATCCGTCGATAGCTCATCTGGTAGAGCGGAGGTCTGTAGGAGAAAATTAGCAATCCTTAGGTCGCTGGTTGAATTCCGGCTCGAAGGACCTCTTTTTGGATGTTTCAACCTGTTGACAAATGCACCCCCGCTGCCCTCTACTTCTATCTATCCAGACAGACCATTTCCAGAAGGCTCTCCTGTCTGTGTTGGGTATTTGAAGCGGACATCTGACCAAAACTCTTAGTTGAGAGTCAACGTAGGACTTTCTGTAACTGTGACATGCAACTGAAAAAAAGGGAGGGCCCAGCCATCAGTGGGAGGGATTGAACCACCGACCTTTCGGTTATCAGACAAAAAAACACTTTCACAACCTTCAAGCTTTGCTTATTAGTCATGCAACCTCCCAGTTTCTCATGCCACTTGTCATGGATCTGGACCATTCTTTTTACATTGCAACTTTTTAATCCTATTGACTGGGATTTTTTTTTCTTTTCTCACACCGTACATGTTGAAAGGGTTGCTCAACCAGTGACCTTTCCTTCCTGCCGAAACTCTTTGTTTATTGTCACCCTAAGACTATCTGTAACTGAAACAAAAAGAGCACGCTGCCGTCCCTGGGTGGGCTTGAGCCACCAACCTTTCGGTTAACAGCCGAACGCGCTAACCGATTGCGCCACAGAGACTTCCACACTCGGCCTCTTTGATCAAAGCTGTAAAAAAGCCACATTATGGTCGGCATCACTTCTGTTTCTCGTCAGAAGAGAACAGAGACCCGAATCGCTAGCTGTCTCGTTTTCACAACCTTCGAACTGTGCTTTTTATTCATGCAACCTCCCAGTTTCTCATGCCACATGTCGTCTCCTTTGCAACAGAGTGGCGCAGGCAAAGACTTTTGGGCTCACAACCAAAAGGGCCGATTGATCTGGACCATTCTTTCTACTTTGCAACTTTCTTATCCAATTAATTGTTTTTTTTTCTCTTCTCACACTTCTTCACACCCTACACCAATGGCTCACCTGTATTTTTACACCACCAGGCACCCTGTAAGCTCCACACCCTTTCTACTTTTTTGGGAGAAAGACATCCACACTTAAAAAAAAAAAAAAAAAGCTCTTCAAAGCAACCTCTTTAAAAAGTATGTGGTGATCGTACTCGTGGTAAAATAAAGCAACACAACTGTGGTGCCGGCATGGGGGATTAGCTCAAATGGTAGAGCGCTCGCTTAGCATGTGAGAGGTAGCGGGATCAATTCCCGCATCCTCCAAAGCTTTTGTTTGCAGACTTTTTCAAAAAGCAGGACAATTCTACTCTTGTTTCCTGCTCATGGAACATATTTGCAAGCTTAGGAAACACACGACTGCCGCCTTGGCATCCGTCGATAGCTCATCTGGTAGAGCGGAGGTCTGTAGGAGAAAATTAGCAATCCTTAGGTCGCTGGTTGAATTCCGGCTCGAAGGACCTCTTTTTGGATGTTTCAACCTGTTGACAAATGCACCCCCGCTGCCCTCTACTTCTATCTATCCAGACAGACCATTTCCAGAAGGCTCTCCTGTCTGTGTTGGGTATTTGAAGCGGACATCTGACCAAAACTCTTAGTTGAGAGTCAACGTAGGACTTTCTGTAACTGTGACATGCAACTGAAAAAAAGGGAGGGCCCAGCCATCAGTGGGAGGGATTGAACCAACGACCTTTCGGTTATCAGACAAAAAAACACTTTCACAACCTTCAAGCTTTGCTTATTAGTCATGCAACCTCCCAGTTTCTCATACCACTTGTCATGGATCTGGACCATTCTTTTTACATTGCAACTTTTTAATCCTATTGACTGGGATTTTTTTTTCTTTTCTCACACCGTACATGTTGAAAGGGTTGCTCAACCAGTGACCTTTCCTTCCTGCCGAAACTCTTTGTTTATTGTCACCCTAAGACTATCTGTAACTGAAACAAAAAGAGCACGCTGCCGTCCCTGGGTGGGCTTGAGCCACCAACCTTTCGGTTAACAGCCGAACGCGCTAACCGATTGCGCCACAGAGACTTCCACACTCGGCCTCTTTGATCAAAGCTGTAAAAAAGCCACATTATGGTCGGCATCACTTCTGTTTCTCGTCAGAAGAGAACAGAGACCCGAATCGCTAGCTGTCTCGTTTTCACAACCTTCGAACTGTGCTTTTTATTCATGCAACCTCCCAGTTTCTCATGCCACATGTCGTCTCCTTTGCAACAGAGTGGCGCAGGCAAAGACTTTTGGGCTCACAACCAAAAGGGCCGATTGATCTGGACCATTCTTTCTACTTTGCAACTTTCTTATCCAATTAATTGTTTTTTTTTCTCTTCTCACACTTCTTCACACCCTACACCAATGGCTCACCTGTATTTTTACACCACCAGGCACCCTGTAAGCTCCACACCCTTTCTACTTTTTTGGGAGAAAGACATCCACACTTAAAAAAAAAAAAAAAAAGCTCTTCAAAGCAACCTCTTTAAAAAGTATGTGGTGATCGTACTCGTGGTAAAATAAAGCAACACAACTGTGGTGCCGGCATGGGGGATTAGCTCAAATGGTAGAGCGCTCGCTTAGCATGTGAGAGGTAGCGGGATCAATGCCCGCATCCTCCAAAGCTTTTGTTTGCAGACTTTTTCAAAAAGCAGGACAATTCTACTCTTGTTTCCTGCTCATGGAACATATTTGCAAGCTTAGGAAACACACGACTGCCGCCTTGGCATCCGTCGATAGCTCATCTGGTAGAGCGGAGGTCTGTAGGAGAAAATTAGCAATCCTTAGGTCGCTGGTTGAATTCCGGCTCGAAGGACCTCTTTTTGGATGTTTCAACCTGTTGACAAATGCACCCCCGCTGCCCTCTACTTCTATCTATCCAGACAGACCATTTCCAGAAGGCTCTCCTGTCTGTGTTGGGTATTTGAAGCGGACATCTGACCAAAACTCTTAGTTGAGAGTCAACGTAGGACTTTCTGTAACTGTGACATGCAACTGAAAAAAAGGGAGGGCCCAGCCATCAGTGGGAGGGATTGAACCAACGACCTTTCGGTTATCAGACAAAAAAACACTTTCACAACCTTCAAGCTTTGCTTATTAGTCATGCAACCTCCCAGTTTCTCATGCCACTTGTCATGGATCTGGACCATTCTTTTTACATTGCAACTTTTTAATCCTATTGACTGGGATTTTTTTTTCTTTTCTCACACCGTACATGTTGAAAGGGTTGCTCAACCAGTGACCTTTCCTTCCTGCCGAAACTCTTTGTTTATTGTCACCCTAAGACTATCTGTAACTGAAACAAAAAGAGCACGCTGCCGTCCCTGGGTGGGCTTGAGCCACCAACCTTTCGGTTAACAGCCGAACGCGCTAACCGATTGCGCCACAGAGACTTCCACACTCGGCCTCTTTGATCAAAGCTGTAAAAAAGCCACATTATGGTCGGCATCACTTCTGTTTCTCGTCAGAAGAGAACAGAGACCCGAATCGCTAGCTGTCTCGTTTTCACAACCTTCGAACTGTGCTTTTTATTCATGCAACCTCCCAGTTTCTCATGCCACATGTCGTCTCCTTTGCAACAGAGTGGCGCAGGCAAAGACTTTTGGGCTCACAACCAAAAGGGCCGATTGATCTGGACCATTCTTTCTACTTTGCAACTTTCTTATCCAATTAATTGTTTTTTTTTCTCTTCTCACACTTCTTCACACCCTACACCAATGGCTCACCTGTATTTTTACACCACCAGGCACCCTGTAAGCTCCACACCCTTTCTACTTTTTTGGGAGAAAGACATCCACACTTAAAAAAAAAAAAAAAAAAAAGCTCTTCAAAGCAACCTCTTTAAAAAGTATGTGGTGATCGTACTCGTGGTAAAATAAAGCAACACAACTGTGGTGCCGGCATGGGGGATTAGCTCAAATGGTAGAGCGCTCGCTTAGCATGTGAGAGGTAGCGGGATCAATGCCCGCATCCTCCAAAGCTTTTGTTTGCAGACTTTTTCAAAAAGCAGGACAATTCTACTCTTGTTTCCTGCTCATGGAACATATTTGCAAGCTTAGGAAACACACGACTGCCGCCTTGGCATCCGTCGATAGCTCATCTGGTAGAGCGGAGGTCTGTAGGAGAAAATTAGCAATCCTTAGGTCGCTGGTTGAATTCCGGCTCGAAGGACCTCTTTTTGGATGTTTCAACCTGTTGACAAATGCACCCCCGCTGCCCTCTACTTCTATCTATCCAGACAGACCATTTCCAGAAGGCTCTCCTGTCTGTGTTGGGTATTTGAAGCGGACATCTGACCAAAACTCTTAGTTGAGAGTCAACGTAGGACTTTCTGTAACTGTGACATGCAACTGAAAAAAAGGGAGGGCCCAGCCATCAGTGGGAGGGATTGAACCACCGACCTTTCGGTTATCAGACAAAAAAACACTTTCACAACCTTCAAGCTTTGCTTATTAGTCATGCAACCTCCCAGTTTCTCATGCCACTTGTCATGGATCTGGACCATTCTTTTTACATTGCAACTTTTTAATCCTATTGACTGGGATTTTTTTTTCTTTTCTCACACCGTACATGTTGAAAGGGTTGCTCAACCAGTGACCTTTCCTTCCTGCCGAAACTCTTTGTTTATTGTCACCCTAAGACTATCTGTAACTGAAACAAAAAGAGCACGCTGCCGTCCCTGGGTGGGCTTGAGCCACCAACCTTTCGGTTAACAGCCAAACGCGCTAACCGATTGCGCCACAGAGACTTCCACACTCGGCCTCTTTGATCAAAGCTGTAAAAAAGCCACATTATGGTCGGCATCACTTCTGTTTCTCGTCAGAAGAGAACAGAGACCCGAATCGCTAGCTGTCTCGTTTTCACAACCTTCGAACTGTGCTTTTTATTCATGCAACCTCCCAGTTTCTCATGCCACATGTTGTCTCCTTTGCAACAGAGTGGCGCAGGCAAAGACTTTTGGGCTCACAACCAAAAGGGCCGATTGATCTGGACCATTCTTTCTACTTTGCAACTTTCTTATCCAATTAATTGTTTTTTTTCTCTTCTCACACTTCTTCACACCCTACACCAATGGCTCACCTGTATTTTTACACCACCAGGCACCCTGTAAGCTCCACACCCTTTCTACTTTTTTTGGAGAAAGACATCCACACTTAAAAAAAAAAAAAAAAAAAAAAAAAAAGCTCTTCAAAGCAACCTCTTTAAAAAGTATGTGGTGATCGTACTCGTGGTAAAATAAAGCAACACAACTGTGGTGCCGGCATGGGGGATTAGCTCAAATGGTAGAGCGCTCGCTTAGCATGTGAGAGGTAGCGGGATCAATGCCCGCATCCTCCAAAGCTTTTGTTTGCAGACTTTTTCAAAAAGCAGGACAATTCTACTCTTGTTTCCTGCTCATGGAACATATTTGCAAGCTTAGGAAACACACGACTGCCGCCTTGGCATCCGTCGATAGCTCATCTGGTAGAGCGGAGGTCTGTAGGAGAAAATTAGCAATCCTTAGGTCGCTGGTTGAATTCCGGCTCGAAGGACCTCTTTTTGGATGTTTCAACCTGTTGACAAATGCACCCCCGCTGCCCTCTACTTCTATCTATCCAGACAGACCATTTCCAGAAGGCTCTCCTGTCTGTGTTGGGTATTTGAAGCGGACATCTGACCAAAACTCTTAGTTGAGAGTCAACGTAGGACTTTCTGTAACTGTGACATGCAACTGAAAAAAAGGGAGGGCCCAGCCATCAGTGGGAGGGATTGAACCACCGACCTTTCGGTTATCAGACAAAAAAACACTTTCACAACCTTCAAGCTTTGCTTATTAGTCATGCAACCTCCCAGTTTCTCATGCCACTTGTCATGGATCTGGACCATTCTTTTTACATTGCAACTTTTTAATCCTATTGACTGGGATTTTTTTTTCTTTTCTCACACCGTACATGTTGAAAGGGTTGCTCAACCAGTGACCTTTCCTTCCTGCCGAAACTCTTTGTTTATTGTCACCCTAAGACTATCTGTAACTGAAACAAAAAGAGCACGCTGCCGTCCCTGGGTGGGCTTGAGCCACCAACCTTTCGGTTAACAGCCAAACGCGCTAACCGATTGCGCCACAGAGACTTCCACACTCGGCCTCTTTGATCAAAGCTGTAAAAAAGCCACATTATGGTCGGCATCACTTCTGTTTCTCGTCAGAAGAGAACAGAGACCCGAATCGCTAGCTGTCTCGTTTTCACAACCTTCGAACTGTGCTTTTTATTCATGCAACCTCCCAGTTTCTCATGCCACATGTTGTCTCCTTTGCAACAGAGTGGCGCAGGCAAAGACTTTTGGGCTCACAACCAAAAGGGCCGATTGATCTGGACCATTCTTTCTACTTTGCAACTTTCTTATCCAATTAATTGTTTTTTTTCTCTTCTCACACTTCTTCACACCCTACACCAATGGCTCACCTGTATTTTTACACCACCAGGCACCCTGTAAGCTCCACACCCTTTCTACTTTTTTTGGAGAAAGACATCCACACTTAAAAAAAAAAAAAAAAAAAAAAAAAAGCTCTTCAAAGCAACCTCTTTAAAAAGTATGTGGTGATCGTACTCGTGGTAAAATAAAGCAACACAACTGTGGTGCCGGCATGGGGGATTAGCTCAAATGGTAGAGCGCTCGCTTAGCATGTGAGAGGTAGCGGGATCAATGCCCGCATCCTCCAAAGCTTTTGTTTGCAGACTTTTTCAAAAAGCAGGACAATTCTACTCTTGTTTCCTGCTCATGGAACATATTTGCAAGCTTAGGAAACACACGACTGCCGCCTTGGCATCCGTCGATAGCTCATCTGGTAGAGCGGAGGTCTGTAGGAGAAAATTAGCAATCCTTAGGTCGCTGGTTGAATTCCGGCTCGAAGGACCTCTTTTTGGATGTTTCAACCTGTTGACAAATGCACCCCCGCTGCCCTCTACTTCTATCTATCCAGACAGACCATTTCCAGAAGGCTCTCCTGTCTGTGTTGGGTATTTGAAGCGGACATCTGACCAAAACTCTTAGTTGAGAGTCAACGTAGGACTTTCTGTAACTGTGACATGCAACTGAAAAAAATGGAGGGCCCAGCCATCAGTGGGAGGGATTGAACCACCGACCTTTCGGTTATCAGACAAAAAAACACTTTCACAACCTTCAAGCTTTGCTTATTAGTCATGCAACCTCCCAGTTTCTCATGCCACTTGTCATGGATCTGGACCATTCTTTTTACATTGCAACTTTTTAATCCTATTGACTGGGATTTTTTTTTCTTTTCTCACACCGTACATGTTGAAAGGGTTGCTCAACCAGTGACCTTTCCTTCCTGCCGAAACTCTTTGTTTATTGTCACCCTAAGACTATCTGTAACTGAAACAAAAAGAGCACGCTGCCATCCCTGGGTGGGCTTGAGCCACCAACCTTTCGGTTAACAGCCGAACGCGCTAACCGATTGCACCACAGAGACTTCCACACTCGGCCTCTTTGATCAAAGCTGTAAAAAAGCCACATTATGGTCGGCATCACTTCTGTTTCTCGTCAGAAGAGAACAGAGACCCGAATCGCTAGCTGTCTCGTCTTCACAACCTTCGAACTGTGCTTTTTATTCATGCAACCTCCCAGTTTCTCATGCCACATGTCGTCTCCTTTGCAACAGAGTGGCGCAGGCAAAGACTTTTGGGCTCACAACCAAAAGGGCCGATTGATCTGGACCATTCTTTCTACTTTGCAACTTTCTTATCCAATTAATTGTTTTTTTTTCTCTTCTCACACTTCTTCACACCCTACACCAATGGCTCACCTGTATTTTTACACCACCAGGCACCCTGTAAGCTCCACACCCTTTCTACTTTTTTGGGAGAAAGACATCCACACTTAAAAAAAAAAAAAAAAAGCTCTTCAAAGCAACCTCTTTAAAAAGTATGTGGTGATCGTACTCGTGGTAAAATAAAGCAACACAACTGTGGTGCCGGCATGGGGGATTAGCTCAAATGGTAGAGCGCTCGCTTAGCATGTGAGAGGTAGCGGGATCAATGCCCGCATCCTCCAAAGCTTTTGTTTGCAGACTTTTTCAAAAAGCAGGACAATTCTACTCTTGTTTCCTGCTCATGGAACATATTTGCAAGCTTAGGAAACACACGACTGCCGCCTTGGCATCCGTCGATAGCTCATCTGGTAGAGCGGAGGTCTGTAGGAGAAAATTAGCAATCCTTAGGTCGCTGGTTGAATTCCGGCTCGAAGGACCTCTTTTTGGATGTTTCAACCTGTTGACAAATGCACCCCCGCTGCCCTCAACTTCTATCTATCCAGACAGACCATTTCCAGAAGGCTCTCCTGTCTGTGTTGGGTATTTGAAGCGGACATCTGACCAAAACTCTTAGTTGAGAGTCAACGTAGGACTTTCTGTAACTGTGACATGCAACTGAAAAAAATGGAGGGCCCAGCCATCAGTGGGAGGGATTGAACCACCGACCTTTCGGTTATCAGACAAAAAAACACTTTCACAACCTTCAAGCTTTGCTTATTAGTCATGCAACCTCCCAGTTTCTCATGCCACTTGTCATGGATCTGGACCATTCTTTTTACATTGCAACTTTTTAATCCTATTGACTGGGATTTTTTTTTCTTTTCTCACACCGTACATGTTGAAAGGGTTGCTCAACCAGTGACCTTTCCTTCCTGCCGAAACTCTTTGTTTATTGTCACCCTAAGACTATCTGTAACTGAAACAAAAAGAGCACGCTGCCGTCCCTGGGTGGGCTTGAGCCACCAACCTTTCGGTTAACAGCCGAACGCGCTAACCGATTGCGCCACAGAGACTTCCACACTCGGCCTCTTTGATCAAAGCTGTAAAAAAGCCACATTATGGTCGGCATCACTTCTGTTTCTCGTCAGAAGAGAACAGAGACCCGAATCGCTAGCTGTCTCGTTTTCACAACCTTCGAACTGTGCTTTTTATTCATGCAACCTCCCAGTTTCTCATGCCACATGTCGTCTCCTTTGCAACAGAGTGGCGCAGGCAAAGACTTTTGGGCTCACAACCAAAAGGGCCGATTGATCTGGACCATTCTTTCTACTTTGCAGCTTTCTTATCCAATTAATTGTTTTTTTTTTTCTCTTCTCACACTTCTTCACACCCTACACCAATGGCTCACCTGTATTTTTACACCACCAGGCACCCTGTAAGCTCCACACCCTTTCTACTTTTTTGGGAGAAAGACATCCACACTTAAAAAAAAAAAAAGCTCTTCAAAGCAACCTCTTTAAAAAGTATGTGGTGATCGTACTCGTGGTAAAATAAAGCAACACAACTGTGGTGCCGGCATGGGGGATTAGCTCAAATGGTAGAGCGCTCGCTTAGCATGTGAGAGGTAGCGGGATCAATGCCCGCATCCTCCAAAGCTTTTGTTTGCAGACTTTTTCAAAAAGCAGGACAATTCTACTCTTGTTTCCTGCTCATGGAACATATTTGCAAGCTTAGGAAACACACGACTGCCGCCTTGGCATCCGTCGATAGCTCATCTGGTAGAGCGGAGGTCTGTAGGAGAAAATTAGCAATCCTTAGGTCGCTGGTTGAATTCCGGCTCGAAGGACCTCTTTTTGGATGTTTCAACCTGTTGACAAATGCACCCCCGCTGCCCTCTACTTCTATCTATCCAGACAGACCATTTCCAGAAGGCTCTCCTGTCTGTGTTGGGTATTTGAAGCGGACATCTGACCAAAACTCTTAGTTGAGAGTCAACGTAGGACTTTCTGTAACTGTGACATGCAACTGAAAAAAAGGGAGGGCCCAGCCATCAGTGGGAGGGATTGAACCACCGACCTTTCGGTTATCAGACAAAAAAACACTTTCACAACCTTCAAGCTTTGCTTATTAGTCATGCAACCTCCCAGTTTCTCATGCCACTTGTCATGGATCTGGACCATTCTTTTTACATTGCAACTTTTTAATCCTATTGACTGGGATTTTTTTTTCTTTTCTCACACCGTACATGTTGAAAGGGTTGCTCAACCAGTGACCTTTCCTTCCTGCCGAAACTCTTTGTTTATTGTCACCCTAAGACTATCTGTAACTGAAACAAAAAGAGCACGCTGCCGTCCCTGGGTGGGCTTGAGCCACCAACCTTTCGGTTAACAGCCAAACGCGCTAACCGATTGCGCCACAGAGACTTCCACACTCGGCCTCTTTGATCAAAGCTGTAAAAAAGCCACATTATGGTCGGCATCACTTCTGTTTCTCGTCAGAAGAGAACAGAGACCCGAATCGCTAGCTGTCTCGTTTTCACAACCTTCGAACTGTGCTTTTTATTCATGCAACCTCCCAGTTTCTCATGCCACATGTTGTCTCCTTTGCAACAGAGTGGCGCAGGCAAAGACTTTTGGGCTCACAACCAAAAGGGCCGATTGATCTGGACCATTCTTTCTACTTTGCAACTTTCTTATCCAATTAATTGTTTTTTTTCTCTTCTCACACTTCTTCACACCCTACACCAATGGCTCACCTGTATTTTTACACCACCAGGCACCCTGTAAGCTCCACACCCTTTCTACTTTTTTTGGAGAAAGACATCCACACTTAAAAAAAAAAAAAAAAAAAAAAAAAAGCTCTTCAAAGCAACCTCTTTAAAAAGTATGTGGTGATCGTACTCGTGGTAAAATAAAGCAACACAACTGTGGTGCCGGCATGGGGGATTAGCTCAAATGGTAGAGCGCTCGCTTAGCATGTGAGAGGTAGCGGGATCAATGCCCGCATCCTCCAAAGCTTTTGTTTGCAGACTTTTTCAAAAAGCAGGACAATTCTACTCTTGTTTCCTGCTCATGGAACATATTTGCAAGCTTAGGAAACACACGACTGCCGCCTTGGCATCCGTCGATAGCTCATCTGGTAGAGCGGAGGTCTGTAGGAGAAAATTAGCAATCCTTAGGTCGCTGGTTGAATTCCGGCTCGAAGGACCTCTTTTTGGATGTTTCAACCTGTTGACAAATGCACCCCCGCTGCCCTCTACTTCTATCTATCCAGACAGACCATTTCCAGAAGGCTCTCCTGTCTGTGTTGGGTATTTGAAGCGGACATCTGACCAAAACTCTTAGTTGAGAGTCAACGTAGGACTTTCTGTAACTGTGACATGCAACTGAAAAAAATGGAGGGCCCAGCCATCAGTGGGAGGGATTGAACCACCGACCTTTCGGTTATCAGACAAAAAAACACTTTCACAACCTTCAAGCTTTGCTTATTAGTCATGCAACCTCCCAGTTTCTCATGCCACTTGTCATGGATCTGGACCATTCTTTTTACATTGCAACTTTTTAATCCTATTGACTGGGATTTTTTTTTCTTTTCTCACACCGTACATGTTGAAAGGGTTGCTCAACCAGTGACCTTTCCTTCCTGCCGAAACTCTTTGTTTATTGTCACCCTAAGACTATCTGTAACTGAAACAAAAAGAGCACGCTGCCATCCCTGGGTGGGCTTGAGCCACCAACCTTTCGGTTAACAGCCGAACGCGCTAACCGATTGCACCACAGAGACTTCCACACTCGGCCTCTTTGATCAAAGCTGTAAAAAAGCCACATTATGGTCGGCATCACTTCTGTTTCTCGTCAGAAGAGAACAGAGACCCGAATCGCTAGCTGTCTCGTCTTCACAACCTTCGAACTGTGCTTTTTATTCATGCAACCTCCCAGTTTCTCATGCCACATGTCGTCTCCTTTGCAACAGAGTGGCGCAGGCAAAGACTTTTGGGCTCACAACCAAAAGGGCCGATTGATCTGGACCATTCTTTCTACTTTGCAACTTTCTTATCCAATTAATTGTTTTTTTTTCTCTTCTCACACTTCTTCACACCCTACACCAATGGCTCACCTGTATTTTTACACCACCAGGCACCCTGTAAGCTCCACACCCTTTCTACTTTTTTGGGAGAAAGACATCCACACTTAAAAAAAAAAAAAAAAAGCTCTTCAAAGCAACCTCTTTAAAAAGTATGTGGTGATCGTACTCGTGGTAAAATAAAGCAACACAACTGTGGTGCCGGCATGGGGGATTAGCTCAAATGGTAGAGCGCTCGCTTAGCATGTGAGAGGTAGCGGGATCAATGCCCGCATCCTCCAAAGCTTTTGTTTGCAGACTTTTTCAAAAAGCAGGACAATTCTACTCTTGTTTCCTGCTCATGGAACATATTTGCAAGCTTAGGAAACACACGACTGCCGCCTTGGCATCCGTCGATAGCTCATCTGGTAGAGCGGAGGTCTGTAGGAGAAAATTAGCAATCCTTAGGTCGCTGGTTGAATTCCGGCTCGAAGGACCTCTTTTTGGATGTTTCAACCTGTTGACAAATGCACCCCCGCTGCCCTCAACTTCTATCTATCCAGACAGACCATTTCCAGAAGGCTCTCCTGTCTGTGTTGGGTATTTGAAGCGGACATCTGACCAAAACTCTTAGTTGAGAGTCAACGTAGGACTTTCTGTAACTGTGACATGCAACTGAAAAAAATGGAGGGCCCAGCCATCAGTGGGAGGGATTGAACCACCGACCTTTCGGTTATCAGACAAAAAAACACTTTCACAACCTTCAAGCTTTGCTTATTAGTCATGCAACCTCCCAGTTTCTCATGCCACTTGTCATGGATCTGGACCATTCTTTTTACATTGCAACTTTTTAATCCTATTGACTGGGATTTTTTTTTCTTTTCTCACACCGTACATGTTGAAAGGGTTGCTCAACCAGTGACCTTTCCTTCCTGCCGAAACTCTTTGTTTATTGTCACCCTAAGACTATCTGTAACTGAAACAAAAAGAGCACGCTGCCGTCCCTGGGTGGGCTTGAGCCACCAACCTTTCGGTTAACAGCCGAACGCGCTAACCGATTGCGCCACAGAGACTTCCACACTCGGCCTCTTTGATCAAAGCTGTAAAAAAGCCACATTATGGTCGGCATCACTTCTGTTTCTCGTCAGAAGAGAACAGAGACCCGAATCGCTAGCTGTCTCGTTTTCACAACCTTCGAACTGTGCTTTTTATTCATGCAACCTCCCAGTTTCTCATGCCACATGTCGTCTCCTTTGCAACAGAGTGGCGCAGGCAAAGACTTTTGGGCTCACAACCAAAAGGGCCGATTGATCTGGACCATTCTTTCTACTTTGCAGCTTTCTTATCCAATTAATTGTTTTTTTTTTTCTCTTCTCACACTTCTTCACACCCTACACCAATGGCTCACCTGTATTTTTACACCACCAGGCACCCTGTAAGCTCCACACCCTTTCTACTTTTTTGGGAGAAAGACATCCACACTTAAAAAAAAAAAAAGCTCTTCAAAGCAACCTCTTTAAAAAGTATGTGGTGATCGTACTCGTGGTAAAATAAAGCAACACAACTGTGGTGCCGGCATGGGGGATTAGCTCAAATGGTAGAGCGCTCGCTTAGCATGTGAGAGGTAGCGGGATCAATGCCCGCATCCTCCAAAGCTTTTGTTTGCAGACTTTTTCAAAAAGCAGGACAATTCTACTCTTGTTTCCTGCTCATGGAACATATTTGCAAGCTTAGGAAACACACGACTGCCGCCTTGGCATCCGTCGATAGCTCATCTGGTAGAGCGGAGGTCTGTAGGAGAAAATTAGCAATCCTTAGGTCGCTGGTTGAATTCCGGCTCGAAGGACCTCTTTTTGGATGTTTCAACCTGTTGACAAATGCACCCCCGCTGCCCTCTACTTCTATCTATCCAGACAGACCATTTCCAGAAGGCTCTCCTGTCTGTGTTGGGTATTTGAAGCGGACATCTGACCAAAACTCTTAGTTGAGAGTCAACGTAGGACTTTCTGTAACTGTGACATGCAACTGAAAAAAAGGGAGGGCCCAGCCATCAGTGGGAGGGATTGAACCACCGACCTTTCGGTTATCAGACAAAAAAACACTTTCACAACCTTCAAGCTTTGCTTATTAGTCATGCAACCTCCCAGTTTCTCATGCCACTTGTCATGGATCTGGACCATTCTTTTTACATTGCAACTTTTTAATCCTATTGACTGGGATTTTTTTTTCTTTTCTCACACCGTACATGTTGAAAGGGTTGCTCAACCAGTGACCTTTCCTTCCTGCCGAAACTCTTTGTTTATTGTCACCCTAAGACTATCTGTAACTGAAACAAAAAGAGCACGCTGCCGTCCCTGGGTGGGCTTGAGCCACCAACCTTTCGGTTAACAGCCGAACGCGCTAACCGATTGCGCCACAGAGACTTCCACACTCGGCCTCTTTGATCAAAGCTGTAAAAAAGCCACATTATGGTCGGCATCACTTCTGTTTCTCGTCAGAAGAGAACAGAGACCCGAATCGCTAGCTGTCTCGTTTTCACAACCTTCGAACTGTGCTTTTTATTCATGCAACCTCCCAGTTTCTCATGCCACATGTCGTCTCCTTTGCAACAGAGTGGCGCAGGCAAAGACTTTTGGGCTCACAACCAAAAGGGCCGATTGATCTGGACCATTCTTTCTACTTTGCAACTTTCTTATCCAATTAATTGTTTTTTTTTCTCTTCTCACACTTCTTCACACCCTACACCAATGGCTCACCTGTATTTTTACACCAACAGGCACCCTGTAAGCTCCACACCCTTTCTACTTTTTTGGGAGAAAGACATCCACACTTAAAAAAAAAAAAAAAAAGCTCTTCAAAGCAACCTCTTTAAAAAGTATGTGGTGATCGTACTCGTGGTAAAATAAAGCAACACAACTGTGGTGCCGGCATGGGGGATTAGCTCAAATGGTAGAGCGCTCGCTTAGCATGTGAGAGGTAGCGGGATCAATGCCCGCATCCTCCAAAGCTTTTGTTTGCAGACTTTTTCAAAAAGCAGGACAATTCTACTCTTGTTTCCTGCTCATGGAACATATTTGCAAGCTTAGGAAACACACGACTGCCGCCTTGGCATCCGTCGATAGCTCATCTGGTAGAGCGGAGGTCTGTAGGAGAAAATTAGCAATCCTTAGGTCGCTGGTTGAATTCCGGCTCGAAGGACCTCTTTTTGGATGTTTCAACCTGTTGACAAATGCACCCCCGCTGCCCTCTACTTCTATCTATCCAGACAGACCATTTCCAGAAGGCTCTCCTGTCTGTGTTGGGTATTTGAAGCGGACATCTGACCAAAACTCTTAGTTGAGAGTCAACGTAGGACTTTCTGTAACTGTGACATGCAACTGAAAAAAAGGGAGGGCCCAGCCATCAGTGGGAGGGATTGAACCACCGACCTTTCGGTTATCAGACAAAAAAACACTTTCACAACCTTCAAGCTTTGCTTATTAGTCATGCAACCTCCCAGTTTCTCATGCCACTTGTCATGGATCTGGACCATTCTTTTTACATTGCAACTTTTTAATCCTATTGACTGGGATTTTTTTTTCTTTTCTCACACCGTACATGTTGAAAGGGTTGCTCAACCAGTGACCTTTCCTTCCTGCCGAAACTCTTTGTTTATTGTCACCCTAAGACTATCTGTAACTGAAACAAAAAGAGCACGCTGCCGTCCCTGGGTGGGCTTGAGCCACCAACCTTTCGGTTAACAGCCAAACGCGCTAACCGATTGCGCCACAGAGACTTCCACACTCGGCCTCTTTGATCAAAGCTGTAAAAAAGCCACATTATGGTCGGCATCACTTCTGTTTCTCGTCAGAAGAGAACAGAGACCCGAATCGCTAGCTGTCTCGTTTTCACAACCTTCGAACTGTGCTTTTTATTCATGCAACCTCCCAGTTTCTCATGCCACATGTCGTCTCCTTTGCAACAGAGTGGCGCAGGCAAAGACTTTTGGGCTCACAACCAAAAGGGCCGATTGATCTGGACCATTCTTTCTACTTTGCAACTTTCTTATCCAATTAATTGTTTTTTTTTCTCTTCTCACACTTCTTCACACCCTACACCAATGGCTCACCTGTATTTTTACACCACCAGGCACCCTGTAAGCTCCACACCCTTTCTACTTTTTTGGGAGAAAGACATCCACACTTAAAAAAAAAAAAAAAAAGCTCTTCAAAGCAACCTCTTTAAAAAGTATGTGGTGATCGTACTCATGGTAAAATAAAGCAACACAACTGTGGTGCCGGCATGGGGGATTAGCTCAAATGGTAGAGTGCTCGCTTAGCATGTGAGAGGTAGCGGGATCAATTCCCGCATCCTCCAAAGCTTTTGTTTGCAGACTTTTTCAAAAAGCAGGACAATTCTACTCTTGTTTCCTGCTCATGGAACATATTTGCAAGCTTAGTAAACACACGACTGCCGCCTTGGCATCCGTCGATAGCTCATCTGGTAGAGCGGAGGTCTGTAGGAGAAAATTAGCAATCCTTAGGTCGCTGGTTGAATTCCGGCTCGAAGGACCTCTTTTTGGATGTTTCAACCTGTTGACAAATGCACCCCCGCTGCCCTCTACTTCTATCTATCCAGACAGACCATTTCCAGAAGGCTCTCCTGTCTGTGTTGGGTATTTGAAGCGGACATCTGACCAAAACTCTTAGTTGAGAGTCAACGTAGGACTTTCTGTAACTGTGACATGCAACTGAAAAAAAGGGAGGGCCCAGCCATCAGTGGGAGGGATTGAACCACCGACCTTTCGGTTATCAGACAAAAAAACACTTTCACAACCTTCAAGCTTTGCTTATTAGTCATGCAACCTCCCAGTTTCTCATGCCACTTGTCATGGATCTGGACCATTCTTTTTACATTGCAACTTTTTAATCCTATTGACTGGGATTTTTTTTTCTTTTCTCACACCGTACATGTTGAAAGGGTTGCTCAACCAGTGACCTTTCCTTCCTGCCGAAACTCTTTGTTTATTGTCACCCTAAGACTATCTGTAACTGAAACAAAAAGAGCACGCTGCCGTCCCTGGGTGGGCTTGAGCCACCAACCTTTCGGTTAACAGCCGAACGCGCTAACCGATTGCGCCACAGAGACTTCCACACTCGGCCTCTTTGATCAAAGCTGTAAAAAAGCCACATTATGGTCGGCATCACTTCTGTTTCTCGTCAGAAGAGAACAGAGACCCGAATCGCTAGCTGTCTCGTTTTCACAACCTTCGAACTGTGCTTTTTATTCATGCAACCTCCCAGTTTCTCATGCCACATGTCGTCTCCTTTGCAACAGTGTGGCGCAGGCAAAGACTTTTGGGCTCACAACCAAAAGGGCCGATTGATCTGGACCATTCTTTCTACTTTGCAACTTTCTTATCCAATTAATTGTTTTTTTTTCTCTTCTCACACTTCTTCACACCCTACACCAATGGCTCACCTGTATTTTTACACCACCAGGCACCCTGTAAGCTCCACACCCTTTCTACTTTTTTGGGAGAAAGACATCCACACTTAAAAAAAAAAAAAAAAAGCTCTTCAAAGCAACCTCTTTAAAAAGTATGTGGTGATCGTACTCGTGGTAAAATAAAGCAACACAACTGTGGTGCCGGCATGGGGGATTAGCTCAAATGGTAGAGTGCTCGCTTAGCATGTGAGAGGTAGCGGGATCAATTCCCGCATCCTCCAAAGCTTTTGTTTGCAGACTTTTTCAAAAAGCAGGACAATTCTACTCTTGTTTCCTGCTCATGGAACATATTTGCAAGCTTAGTAAACACACGACTGCCGCCTTGGCATCCGTCGATAGCTCATCTGGTAGAGCGGAGGTCTGTAGGAGAAAATTAGCAATCCTTAGGTCGCTGGTTGAATTCCGGCTCGAAGGACCTCTTTTTGGATGTTTCAACCTGTTGACAAATGCACCCCCGCTGCCCTCTACTTCTATCTATCCAGACAGACCATTTCCAGAAGGCTCTCCTGTCTGTGTTGGGTATTTGAAGCGGACATCTGACCAAAACTCTTAGTTGAGAGTCAACGTAGGACTTTCTGTAACTGTGACATGCAACTGAAAAAAAGGGAGGGCCCAGCCATCAGTGGGAGGGATTGAACCACCGACCTTTCGGTTATCAGACAAAAAAACACTTTCACAACCTTCAAGCTTTGCTTATTAGTCATGCAACCTCCCAGTTTCTCATGCCACTTGTCATGGATCTGGACCATTCTTTTTACATTGCAACTTTTTAATCCTATTGACTGGGATTTTTTTTTCTTTTCTCACACCGTACATGTTGAAAGGGTTGCTCAACCAGTGACCTTTCCTTCCTGCCGAAACTCTTTGTTTATTGTCACCCTAAGACTATCTGTAACTGAAACAAAAAGAGCACGCTGCCGTCCCTGGGTGGGCTTGAGCCACCAACCTTTCGGTTAACAGCCGAACGCGCTAACCGATTGCGCCACAGAGACTTCCACACTCGGCCTCTTTGATCAAAGCTGTAAAAAAGCCACATTATGGTCGGCATCACTTCTGTTTCTCGTCAGAAGAGAACAGAGACCCGAATCGCTAGCTGTCTCGTTTTCACAACCTTCGAACTGTGCTTTTTATTCATGCAACCTCCCAGTTTCTCATGCCACATGTCGTCTCCTTTGCAACAGAGTGGCGCAGGCAAAGACTTTTGGGCTCACAACCAAAAGGGCCGATTGATCTGGACCATTCTTTCTACTTTGCAACTTTCTTATCCAATTAATTGTTTTTTTTTCTCTTCTCACACTTCTTCACACCCTACACCAATGGCTCACCTGTATTTTTACACCACCAGGCACCCTGTAAGCTCCACACCCTTTCTACTTTTTTGGGAGAAAGACATCCACACTTAAAAAAAAAAAAAAAAAGCTCTTCAAAGCAACCTCTTTAAAAAGTATGTGGTGATCGTACTCGTGGTAAAATAAAGCAACACAACTGTGGTGCCGGCATGGGGGATTAGCTCAAATGGTAGAGCGCTCGCTTAGCATGTGAGAGGTAGCGGGATCAATGCCCGCATCCTCCAAAGCTTTTGTTTGCAGACTTTTTCAAAAAGCAGGACAATTCTACTCTTGTTTCCTGCTCATGGAACATATTTGCAAGCTTAGGAAACACACGACTGCCGCCTTGGCATCCGTCGATAGCTCATCTGGTAGAGCGGAGGTCTGTAGGAGAAAATTAGCAATCCTTAGGTCGCTGGTTGAATTCCGGCTCGAAGGACCTCTTTTTGGATGTTTCAACCTGTTGACAAATGCACCCCCGCTGCCCTCTACTTCTATCTATCCAGACAGACCATTTCCAGAAGGCTCTCCTGTCTGTGTTGGGTATTTGAAGCGGACATCTGACCAAAACTCTTAGTTGAGAGTCAACGTAGGACTTTCTGTAACTGTGACATGCAACTGAAAAAAAGGGAGGGCCCAGCCATCAGTGGGAGGGATTGAACCACCGACCTTTCGGTTATCAGACAAAAAAACACTTTCACAACCTTCAAGCTTTGCTTATTAGTCATGCAACCTCCCAGTTTCTCATGCCACTTGTCATGGATCTGGACCATTCTTTTTACATTGCAACTTTTTAATCCTATTGACTGGGATTTTTTTTTCTTTTCTCACACCGTACATGTTGAAAGGGTTGCTCAACCAGTGACCTTTCCTTCCTGCCGAAACTCTTTGTTTATTGTCACCCTAAGACTATCTGTAACTGAAACAAAAAGAGCACGCTGCCGTCCCTGGGTGGGCTTGAGCCACCAACCTTTCGGTTAACAGCCGAACGCGCTAACCGATTGCGCCACAGAGACTTCCACACTCGGCCTCTTTGATCAAAGCTGTAAAAAAGCCACATTATGGTCGGCATCACTTCTGTTTCTCGTCAGAAGAGAACAGAGACCCGAATCGCTAGCTGTCTCGTTTTCACAACCTTCGAACTGTGCTTTTTATTCATGCAACCTCCCAGTTTCTCATGCCACATGTCGTCTCCTTTGCAACAGAGTGGCGCAGGCAAAGACTTTTGGGCTCACAACCAAAAGGGCCGATTGATCTGGACCATTCTTTCTACTTTGCAACTTTCTTATCCAATTAATTGTTTTTTTTTCTCTTCTCACACTTCTTCACACCCTACACCAATGGCTCACCTGTATTTTTACACCACCAGGCACCCTGTAAGCTCCACACCCTTTCTACTTTTTTGGGAGAAAGACATCCACACTTAAAAAAAAAAAAAAAAAGCTCTTCAAAGCAACCTCTTTAAAAAGTATGTGGTGATCGTACTCGTGGTAAAATAAAGCAACACAACTGTGGTGCCGGCATGGGGGATTAGCTCAAATGGTAGAGCGCTCGCTTAGCATGTGAGAGGTAGCGGGATCAATGCCCGCATCCTCCAAAGCTTTTGTTTGCAGACTTTTTCAAAAAGCAGGACAATTCTACTCTTGTTTCCTGCTCATGGAACATATTTGCAAGCTTAGGAAACACACGACTGCCGCCTTGGCATCCGTCGATAGCTCATCTGGTAGAGCGGAGGTCTGTAGGAGAAAATTAGCAATCCTTAGGTCGCTGGTTGAATTCCGGCTCGAAGGACCTCTTTTTGGATGTTTCAACCTGTTGACAAATGCACCCCCGCTGCCCTCTACTTCTATCTATCCAGACAGACCATTTCCAGAAGGCTCTCCTGTCTGTGTTGGGTATTTGAAGCGGACATCTGACCAAAACTCTTAGTTGAGAGTCAACGTAGGACTTTCTGTAACTGTGACATGCAACTGAAAAAAAGGGAGGGCCCAGCCATCAGTGGGAGGGATTGAACCACCGACCTTTCGGTTATCAGACAAAAAAACACTTTCACAACCTTCAAGCTTTGCTTATTAGTCATGCAACCTCCCAGTTTCTCATGCCACTTGTCATGGATCTGGACCATTCTTTTTACATTGCAACTTTTTAATCCTATTGACTGGGATTTTTTTTTCTTTTCTCACACCGTACATGTTGAAAGGGTTGCTCAACCAGTGACCTTTCCTTCCTGCCGAAACTCTTTGTTTATTGTCACCCTAAGACTATCTGTAACTGAAACAAAAAGAGCACGCTGCCGTCCCTGGGTGGGCTTGAGCCACCAACCTTTCGGTTAACAGCCGAACGCGCTAACCGATTGCGCCACAGAGACTTCCACACTCGGCCTCTTTGATCAAAGCTGTAAAAAAGCCACATTATGGTCGGCATCACTTCTGTTTCTCGTCAGAAGAGAACAGAGACCCGAATCGCTAGCTGTCTCGTTTTCACAACCTTCGAACTGTGCTTTTTATTCATGCAACCTCCCAGTTTCTCATGCCACATGTCGTCTCCTTTGCAACAGAGTGGCGCAGGCAAAGACTTTTGGGCTCACAACCAAAAGGGCCGATTGATCTGGACCATTCTTTCTACTTTGCAACTTTCTTATCCAATTAATTGTTTTTTTTTCTCTTCTCACACTTCTTCACACCCTACACCAATGGCTCACCTGTATTTTTACACCACCAGGCACCCTGTAAGCTCCACACCCTTTCTACTTTTTTGGGAGAAAGACATCCACACTTAAAAAAAAAAAAAAAAAGCTCTTCAAAGCAACCTCTTTAAAAAGTATGTGGTGATCGTACTCGTGGTAAAATAAAGCAACACAACTGTGGTGCCGGCATGGGGGATTAGCTCAAATGGTAGAGCGCTCACTTAGCATGTGAGAGGTAGCGGGATCAATTCCCGCATCCTCCAAAGCTTTTGTTTGCAGACTTTTTCAAAAAGCAGGACAATTCTACTCTTGTTTCCTGCTCATGGAACATATTTGCAAGCTTAGGAAACACACGACTGCCGCCTTGGCATCCGTCGATAGCTCATCTGGTAGAGCGGAGGTCTGTAGGAGAAAATTAGCAATCCTTAGGTCGCTGGTTGAATTCCGGCTCGAAGGACCTCTTTTTGGATGTTTCAACCTGTTGACAAATGCACCCCCGCTGCCCTCTACTTCTATCTATCCAGACAGACCATTTCCAGAAGGCTCTCCTGTCTGTGTTGGGTATTTGAAGCGGACATCTGACCAAAACTCTTAGTTGAGAGTCAACGTAGGACTTTCTGTAACTGTGACATGCAACTGAAAAAAAGGGAGGGCCCAGCCATCAGTGGGAGGGATTGAACCAACGACCTTTCGGTTATCAGACAAAAAAACACTTTCACAACCTTCAAGCTTTGCTTATTAGTCATGCAACCTCCCAGTTTCTCATACCACTTGTCATGGATCTGGACCATTCTTTTTACATTGCAACTTTTTAATCCTATTGACTGGGATTTTTTTTTCTTTTCTCACACCGTACATGTTGAAAGGGTTGCTCAACCAGTGACCTTTCCTTCCTGCCGAAACTCTTTGTTTATTGTCACCCTAAGACTATCTGTAACTGAAACAAAAAGAGCACGCTGCCGTCCCTGGGTGGGCTTGAGCCACCAACCTTTCGGTTAACAGCCGAACGCCCTAACCGATTGCGCCACAGAGGCTTCCACACTCGGCCTCTTTGATCAAAGCTGTAAAAAAGCCACATTATGGTCGGCATCACTTCTGTTTCTCGTCAGAAGAGAACAGAGACCCGAATCGCTAGCTGTCTCGTTTTCACAACCTTCGAACTGTGCTTTTTATTCATGCAACCTCCCAGTTTCTCATGCCACATGTCGTCTCCTTTGCAACAGAGTGGCGCAGGCAAAGACTTTTGGGCTCACAACCAAAAGGGCCGATTGATCTGGACCATTCTTTCTACTTTGCAACTTTCTTATCCAATTAATTGTTTTTTTTTCTCTTCTCACACTTCTTCACACCCTACACCAATGGCTCACCTGTATTTTTACACCACCAGGCACCCTGTAAGCTCCACACCCTTTCTACTTTTTTGGGAGAAAGACATCCACACTTAAAAAAAAAAAAAAAAAGCTCTTCAAAGCAACCTCTTTAAAAAGTATGTGGTGATCGTACTCGTGGTAAAATAAAGCAACACAACTGTGGTGCCGGCATGGGGGATTAGCTCAAATGGTAGAGCGCTCGCTTAGCATGTGAGAGGTAGCGGGATCAATGCCCGCATCCTCCAAAGCTTTTGTTTGCAGACTTTTTCAAAAAGCAGGACAATTCTACTCTTGTTTCCTGCTCATGGAACATATTTGCAAGCTTAGGAAACACACGACTGCCGCCTTGGCATCCGTCGATAGCTCATCTGGTAGAGCGGAGGTCTGTAGGAGAAAATTAGCAATCCTTAGGTCGCTGGTTGAATTCCGGCTCGAAGGACCTCTTTTTGGATGTTTCAACCTGTTGACAAATGCACCCCCGCTGCCCTCTACTTCTATCTATCCAGACAGACCATTTCCAGAAGGCTCTCCTGTCTGTGTTGGGTATTTGAAGCGGACATCTGACCAAAACTCTTAGTTGAGAGTCAACGTAGGACTTTCTGTAACTGTGACATGCAACTGAAAAAAAGGGAGGGCCCAGCCATCAGTGGGAGGGATTGAACCAACGACCTTTCGGTTATCAGACAAAAAAACACTTTCACAACCTTCAAGCTTTGCTTATTAGTCATGCAACCTCCCAGTTTCTCATGCCACTTGTCATGGATCTGGACCATTCTTTTTACATTGCAACTTTTTAATCCTATTGACTGGGATTTTTTTTTCTTTTCTCACACCGTACATGTTGAAAGGGTTGCTCAACCAGTGACCTTTCCTTCCTGCCGAAACTCTTTGTTTATTGTCACCCTAAGACTATCTGTAACTGAAACAAAAAGAGCACGCTGCCGTCCCTGGGTGGGCTTGAGCCACCAACCTTTCGGTTAACAGCCGAACGCGCTAACCGATTGCGCCACAGAGACTTCCACACTCGGCCTCTTTGATCAAAGCTGTAAAAAAGCCACATTATGGTCGGCATCACTTCTGTTTCTCGTCAGAAGAGAACAGAGACCCGAATCGCTAGCTGTCTCGTTTTCACAACCTTCGAACTGTGCTTTTTATTCATGCAACCTCCCAGTTTCTCATGCCACATGTCGTCTCCTTTGCAACAGAGTGGCGCAGGCAAAGACTTTTGGGCTCACAACCAAAAGGGCCGATTGATCTGGACCATTCTTTCTACTTTGCAACTTTCTTATCCAATTAATTGTTTTTTTTTCTCTTCTCACACTTCTTCACACCCTACACCAATGGCTCACCTGTATTTTTACACCACCAGGCACCCTGTAAGCTCCACACCCTTTCTACTTTTTTGGGAGAAAGACATCCACACTTAAAAAAAAAAAAAAAAAAAAAGCTCTTCAAAGCAACCTCTTTAAAAAGTATGTGGTGATCGTACTCGTGGTAAAATAAAGCAACACAACTGTGGTGCCGGCATGGGGGATTAGCTCAAATGGTAGAGCGCTCGCTTAGCATGTGAGAGGTAGCGGGATCAATGCCCGCATCCTCCAAAGCTTTTGTTTGCAGACTTTTTCAAAAAGCAGGACAATTCTACTCTTGTTTCCTGCTCATGGAACATATTTGCAAGCTTAGGAAACACACGACTGCCGCCTTGGCATCCGTCGATAGCTCATCTGGTAGAGCGGAGGTCTGTAGGAGAAAATTAGCAATCCTTAGGTCGCTGGTTGAATTCCGGCTCGAAGGACCTCTTTTTGGATGTTTCAACCTGTTGACAAATGCACCCCCGCTGCCCTCTACTTCTATCTATCCAGACAGACCATTTCCAGAAGGCTCTCCTGTCTGTGTTGGGTATTTGAAGCGGACATCTGACCAAAACTCTTAGTTGAGAGTCAACGTAGGACTTTCTGTAACTGTGACATGCAACTGAAAAAAAGGGAGGGCCCAGCCATCAGTGGGAGGGATTGAACCACCGACCTTTCGGTTATCAGACAAAAAAACACTTTCACAACCTTCAAGCTTTGCTTATTAGTCATGCAACCTCCCAGTTTCTCATGCCACTTGTCATGGATCTGGACCATTCTTTTTACATTGCAACTTTTTAATCCTATTGACTGGGATTTTTTTTTCTTTTCTCACACCGTACATGTTGAAAGGGTTGCTCAACCAGTGACCTTTCCTTCCTGCCGAAACTCTTTGTTTATTGTCACCCTAAGACTATCTGTAACTGAAACAAAAAGAGCACGCTGCCGTCCCTGGGTGGGCTTGAGCCACCAACCTTTCGGTTAACAGCCAAACGCGCTAACCGATTGCGCCACAGAGACTTCCACACTCGGCCTCTTTGATCAAAGCTGTAAAAAAGCCACATTATGGTCGGCATCACTTCTGTTTCTCGTCAGAAGAGAACAGAGACCCGAATCGCTAGCTGTCTCGTTTTCACAACCTTCGAACTGTGCTTTTTATTCATGCAACCTCCCAGTTTCTCATGCCACATGTTGTCTCCTTTGCAACAGAGTGGCGCAGGCAAAGACTTTTGGGCTCACAACCAAAAGGGCCGATTGATCTGGACCATTCTTTCTACTTTGCAACTTTCTTATCCAATTAATTGTTTTTTTTCTCTTCTCACACTTCTTCACACCCTACACCAATGGCTCACCTGTATTTTTACACCACCAGGCACCCTGTAAGCTCCACACCCTTTCTACTTTTTTTGGAGAAAGACATCCACACTTAAAAAAAAAAAAAAAAAAAAAAAAAAAGCTCTTCAAAGCAACCTCTTTAAAAAGTATGTGGTGATCGTACTCGTGGTAAAATAAAGCAACACAACTGTGGTGCCGGCATGGGGGATTAGCTCAAATGGTAGAGCGCTCGCTTAGCATGTGAGAGGTAGCGGGATCAATGCCCGCATCCTCCAAAGCTTTTGTTTGCAGACTTTTTCAAAAAGCAGGACAATTCTACTCTTGTTTCCTGCTCATGGAACATATTTGCAAGCTTAGGAAACACACGACTGCCGCCTTGGCATCCGTCGATAGCTCATCTGGTAGAGCGGAGGTCTGTAGGAGAAAATTAGCAATCCTTAGGTCGCTGGTTGAATTCCGGCTCGAAGGACCTCTTTTTGGATGTTTCAACCTGTTGACAAATGCACCCCCGCTGCCCTCTACTTCTATCTATCCAGACAGACCATTTCCAGAAGGCTCTCCTGTCTGTGTTGGGTATTTGAAGCGGACATCTGACCAAAACTCTTAGTTGAGAGTCAACGTAGGACTTTCTGTAACTGTGACATGCAACTGAAAAAAAGGGAGGGCCCAGCCATCAGTGGGAGGGATTGAACCACCGACCTTTCGGTTATCAGACAAAAAAACACTTTCACAACCTTCAAGCTTTGCTTATTAGTCATGCAACCTCCCAGTTTCTCATGCCACTTGTCATGGATCTGGACCATTCTTTTTACATTGCAACTTTTTAATCCTATTGACTGGGATTTTTTTTTCTTTTCTCACACCGTACATGTTGAAAGGGTTGCTCAACCAGTGACCTTTCCTTCCTGCCGAAACTCTTTGTTTATTGTCACCCTAAGACTATCTGTAACTGAAACAAAAAGAGCACGCTGCCGTCCCTGGGTGGGCTTGAGCCACCAACCTTTCGGTTAACAGCCAAACGCGCTAACCGATTGCGCCACAGAGACTTCCACACTCGGCCTCTTTGATCAAAGCTGTAAAAAAGCCACATTATGGTCGGCATCACTTCTGTTTCTCGTCAGAAGAGAACAGAGACCCGAATCGCTAGCTGTCTCGTTTTCACAACCTTCGAACTGTGCTTTTTATTCATGCAACCTCCCAGTTTCTCATGCCACATGTCGTCTCCTTTGCAACAGAGTGGCGCAGGCAAAGACTTTTGGGCTCACAACCAAAAGGGCCGATTGATCTGGACCATTCTTTCTACTTTGCAACTTTCTTATCCAATTAATTGTTTTTTTTTCTCTTCTCACACTTCTTCACACCCTACACCAATGGCTCACCTGTATTTTTACACCACCAGGCACCCTGTAAGCTCCACACCCTTTCTACTTTTTTGGGAGAAAGACATCCACACTTAAAAAAAAAAAAAAAAAGCTCTTCAAAGCAACCTCTTTAAAAAGTATGTGGTGATCGTACTCGTGGTAAAATAAAGCAACACAACTGTGGTGCCGGCATGGGGGATTAGCTCAAATGGTAGAGCGCTCGCTTAGCATGTGAGAGGTAGCGGGATCAATGCCCGCATCCTCCAAAGCTTTTGTTTGCAGACTTTTTCAAAAAGCAGGACAATTCTACTCTTGTTTCCTGCTCATGGAACATATTTGCAAGCTTAGGAAACACACGACTGCCGCCTTGGCATCCGTCGATAGCTCATCTGGTAGAGCGGAGGTCTGTAGGAGAAAATTAGCAATCCTTAGGTCGCTGGTTGAATTCCGGCTCGAAGGACCTCTTTTTGGATGTTTCAACCTGTTGACAAATGCACCCCCGCTGCCCTCAACTTCTATCTATCCAGACAGACCATTTCCAGAAGGCTCTCCTGTCTGTGTTGGGTATTTGAAGCGGACATCTGACCAAAACTCTTAGTTGAGAGTCAACGTAGGACTTTCTGTAACTGTGACATGCAACTGAAAAAAATGGAGGGCCCAGCCATCAGTGGGAGGGATTGAACCACCGACCTTTCGGTTATCAGACAAAAAAACACTTTCACAACCTTCAAGCTTTGCTTATTAGTCATGCAACCTCCCAGTTTCTCATGCCACTTGTCATGGATCTGGACCATTCTTTTTACATTGCAACTTTTTAATCCTATTGACTGGGATTTTTTTTTCTTTTCTCACACCGTACATGTTGAAAGGGTTGCTCAACCAGTGACCTTTCCTTCCTGCCGAAACTCTTTGTTTATTGTCACCCTAAGACTATCTGTAACTGAAACAAAAAGAGCACGCTGCCGTCCCTGGGTGGGCTTGAGCCACCAACCTTTCGGTTAACAGCCGAACGCGCTAACCGATTGCGCCACAGAGACTTCCACACTCGGCCTCTTTGATCAAAGCTGTAAAAAAGCCACATTATGGTCGGCATCACTTCTGTTTCTCGTCAGAAGAGAACAGAGACCCGAATCGCTAGCTGTCTCGTTTTCACAACCTTCGAACTGTGCTTTTTATTCATGCAACCTCCCAGTTTCTCATGCCACATGTCGTCTCCTTTGCAACAGAGTGGCGCAGGCAAAGACTTTTGGGCTCACAACCAAAAGGGCCGATTGATCTGGACCATTCTTTCTACTTTGCAACTTTCTTATCCAATTAATTGTTTTTTTTTCTCTTCTCACACTTCTTCACACCCTACACCAATGGCTCACCTGTATTTTTACACCACCAGGCACCCTGTAAGCTCCACACCCTTTCTACTTTTTTGGGAGAAAGACATCCACACTTAAAAAAAAAAAAAAAAAGCTCTTCAAAGCAACCTCTTTAAAAAGTATGTGGTGATCGTACTCGTGGTAAAATAAAGCAACACAACTGTGGTGCCGGCATGGGGGATTAGCTCAAATGGTAGAGCGCTCGCTTAGCATGTGAGAGGTAGCGGGATCAATGCCCGCATCCTCCAAAGCTTTTGTTTGCAGACTTTTTCAAAAAGCAGGACAATTCTACTCTTGTTTCCTGCTCATGGAACATATTTGCAAGCTTAGGAAACACACGACTGCCGCCTTGGCATCCGTCGATAGCTCATCTGGTAGAGCGGAGGTCTGTAGGAGAAAATTAGCAATCCTTAGGTCGCTGGTTGAATTCCGGCTCGAAGGACCTCTTTTTGGATGTTTCAACCTGTTGACAAATGCACCCCCGCTGCCCTCTACTTCTATCTATCCAGACAGACCATTTCCAGAAGGCTCTCCTGTCTGTGTTGGGTATTTGAAGCGGACATCTGACCAAAACTCTTAGTTGAGAGTCAACGTAGGACTTTCTGTAACTGTGACATGCAACTGAAAAAAAGGGAGGGCCCAGCCATCAGTGGGAGGGATTGAACCACCGACCTTTCGGTTATCAGACAAAAAAACACTTTCACAACCTTCAAGCTTTGCTTATTAGTCATGCAACCTCCCAGTTTCTCATGCCACTTGTCATGGATCTGGACCATTCTTTTTACATTGCAACTTTTTAATCCTATTGACTGGGATTTTTTTTTCTTTTCTCACACCATACATGTTGAAAGGGTTGCTCAACCAGTGACCTTTCCTTCCTGCCGAAACTCTTTGTTTATTGTCACCCTAAGACTATCTGTAACTGAAACAAAAAGAGCACGCTGCCGTCCCTGGGTGGGCTTGAGCCACCAACCTCTCGGTTAACAGCCGAACGCGCTAACCGATTGCGCCACAGAGACTTCCACACTCGGCCTCTTTGATCAAAGCTGTAAAAAAGCCACATTATGGTCGGCATCACTTCTGTTTCTCGTCAGAAGAGAACAGAGACCCGAATCGCTAGCTGTCTCGTTTTCACAACCTTCGAACTGTGCTTTTTATTCATGCAACCTCCCAGTTTCTCATGCCACATGTCGTCTCCTTTGCAACAGAGTGGCGCAGGCAAAGACTTTTGGGCTCACAACCAAAAGGGCCGATTGATCTGGACCATTCTTTCTACTTTGCAACTTTCTTATCCAATTAATTGTTTTTTTTTCTCTTCTCACACTTCTTCACACCCTACACCAATGGCTCACCTGTATTTTTACACCACCAGGCACCCTGTAAGCTCCACACCCTTTCTACTTTTTTGGGAGAAAGACATCCACACTTAAAAAAAAAAAAAAAAAGCTCTTCAAAGCAACCTCTTTAAAAAGTATGTGGTGATCGTACTCGTGGTAAAATAAAGCAACACAACTGTGGTGCCGGCATGGGGGATTAGCTCAAATGGTAGAGCGCTCGCTTAGCATGTGAGAGGTAGCGGGATCAATGCCCGCATCCTCCAAAGCTTTTGTTTGCAGACTTTTTCAAAAAGCAGGACAATTCTACTCTTGTTTCCTGCTCATGGAACATATTTGCAAGCTTAGGAAACACACGACTGCCGCCTTGGCATCCGTCGATAGCTCATCTGGTAGAGCGGAGGTCTGTAGGAGAAAATTAGCAATCCTTAGGTCGCTGGTTGAATTCCGGCTCGAAGGACCTCTTTTTGGATGTTTCAACCTGTTGACAAATGCACCCCCGCTGCCCTCTACTTCTATCTATCCAGACAGACCATTTCCAGAAGGCTCTCCTGTCTGTGTTGGGTATTTGAAGCGGACATCTGACCAAAACTCTTAGTTGAGAGTCAACGTAGGACTTTCTGTAACTGTGACATGCAACTGAAAAAAAGGGAGGGCCCAGCCATCAGTGGGAGGGATTGAACCACCGACCTTTCGGTTATCAGACAAAAAAACACTTTCACAACCTTCAAGCTTTGCTTATTAGTCATGCAACCTCCCAGTTTCTCATTCCACTTGTCATGGATCTGGACCATTCTTTTTACATTGCAACTTTTTAATCCTATTGACTGGGATTTTTTTTTCTTTTCTCACACCGTACATGTTGAAAGGGTTGCTCAACCAGTGACCTTTCCTTCCTGCCGAAACTCTTTGTTTATTGTCACCCTAAGACTATCTGTAACTGAAACAAAAAGAGCACGCTGCCGTCCCTGGGTGGGCTTGAGCCACCAACCTTTCGGTTAACAGCCGAACACGCTAACCGATTGCGCCACAGAGACTTCCACACTCGGCCTCTTTGATCAAAGCTGTAAAAAAGCCACATTATGGTCGGCATCACTTCTGTTTCTCGTCAGAAGAGAACAGAGACCTGAATCGCTAGCTGTCTCGTTTTCACAACCTTCGAACTGTGCTTTTTATTCATGCAACCTCCCAGTTTCTCATGCCACATGTCGTCTCCTTTGCAACAGAGTGGCGCAGGCAAAGACTTTTGGGCTCACAACCAAAAGGGCCGATTGATCTGGACCATTCTTTCTACTTTGCAACTTTCTTATCCAATTAATTGGTTTTTTTTTCTCTTCTCACACTTCTTCACACCCTACACCAATGGCTCACCTGTATTTTTACACCACCAGGCACCCTGTAAGCTCCACACCCTTTCTACTTTTTTGGGAGAAAGACATCCACACTTAAAAAAAAAAAAAAAAAAAAGCTCTTCAAAGCAACCTCTTTAAAAAGTATGTGGTGATCGTACTCATGGTAAAATAAAGCAACACAACTGTGGTGCCGGCATGGGGGATTAGCTCAAATGGTAGAGCGCTCGCTTAGCATGTGAGAGGTAGCGGGATCAATGCCCGCATCCTCCAAAGCTTTTGTTTGCAGACTTTTTCAAAAAGCAGGACAATTCTACTCTTGTTTCCTGCTCATGGAACATATTTGCAAGCTTAGGAAACACACGACTGCCGCCTTGGCATCCGTCGATAGCTCATCTGGTAGAGCGGAGGTCTGTAGGAGAAAATTAGCAATCCTTAGGTCGCTGGTTGAATTCCGGCTCGAAGGACCTCTTTTTGGATGTTTCAACCTGTTGACAAATGCACCCCCGCTGCCCTCTACTTCTATCTATCCAGACAGACCATTTCCAGAAGGCTCTCCTGTCTGTGTTGGGTATTTGAAGCGGACATCTGACCAAAACTCTTAGTTGAGAGTCAATGTAGGACTTTCTGTAACTGTGACATGCAACTGAAAAAAAGGGAGGGCCCAGCCATCAGTGGGAGGGATTGAACCACCGACCTTTCGGTTATCAGACAAAAAAACACTTTCACAACCTTCAAGCTTTGCTTATTAGTCATGCAACCTCCCAGTTTCTCATGCCACTTGTCATGGATCTGGACCATTCTTTTTACATTGCAACTTTTTAATCCTATTGACTGGGATTTTTTTTTCTTTTCTCACACCGTACATGTTGAAAGGGTTGCTCAACCAGTGACCTTTCCTTCCTGCCGAAACTCTTTGTTTATTGTCACCCTAAGACTATCTGTAACTGAAACAAAAAGAGCACGCTGCCATCCCTGGGTGGGCTTGAGCCACCAACCTTTCGGTTAACAGCCGAACGCGCTAACCGATTGCACCACAGAGACTTCCACACTCGGCCTCTTTGATCAAAGCTGTAAAAAAGCCACATTATGGTCGGCATCACTTCTGTTTCTCGTCAGAAGAGAACAGAGACCCGAATCGCTAGCTGTCTCGTTTTCACAACCTTCGAACTGTGCTTTTTATTCATGCAACCTCCCAGTTTCTCATGCCACATGTCGTCTCCTTTGCAACAGAGTGGCGCAGGCAAAGACTTTTGGGCTCACAACCAAAAGGGCCGATTGATCTGGACCATTCTTTCTACTTTGCAACTTTCTTATCCAATTAATTGTTTTTTTTTCTCTTCTCACACTTCTTCACACCCTACACCAATGGCTCACCTGTATTTTTACACCACCAGGCACCCTGTAAGCTCCACACCCTTTCTACTTTTTTGGGAGAAAGACATCCACACTTAAAAAAAAAAAAAAAAAGCTCTTCAAAGCAACCTCTTTAAAAAGTATGTGGTGATCGTACTCGTGGTAAAATAAAGCAACACAACTGTGGTGCCGGCATGGGGGATTAGCTCAAATGGTAGAGCGCTCGCTTAGCATGTGAGAGGTAGCGGGATCAATGCCCGCATCCTCCAAAGCTTTTGTTTGCAGACTTTTTCAAAAAGCAGGACAATTCTACTCTTGTTTCCTGCTCATGGAACATATTTGCAAGCTTAGGAAACACACGACTGCCGCCTTGGCATCCGTCGATAGCTCATCTGGTAGAGCGGAGGTCTGTAGGAGAAAATTAGCAATCCTTAGGTCGCTGGTTGAATTCCGGCTCGAAGGACCTCTTTTTGGATGTTTCAACCTGTTGACAAATGCACCCCCGCTGCCCTCTACTTCTATCTATCCAGACAGACCATTTCCAGAAGGCTCTCCTGTCTGTGTTGGGTATTTGAAGCGGACATCTGACCAAAACTCTTAGTTGAGAGTCAACGTAGGACTTTCTGTAACTGTGACATGCAACTGAAAAAAAGGGAGGGCCCAGCCATCAGTGGGAGGGATTGAACCACCGACCTTTCGGTTATCAGACAAAAAAACACTTTCACAACCTTCAAGCTTTGCTTATTAGTCATGCAACCTCCCAGTTTCTCATGCCACTTGTCATGGATCTGGACCATTCTTTTTACATTGCAACTTTTTAATCCTATTGACTGGGATTTTTTTTTCTTTTCTCACACCGTACATGTTGAAAGGGTTGCTCAACCAGTGACCTTTCCTTCCTGCCGAAACTCTTTGTTTATTGTCACCCTAAGACTATCTGTAACTGAAACAAAAAGAGCACGCTGCCGTCCCTGGGTGGGCTTGAGCCACCAACCTTTCGGTTAACAGCCGAACGCGCTAACCGATTGCGCCACAGAGACTTCCACACTCGGCCTCTTTGATCAAAGCTGTAAAAAAGCCACATTATGGTCGGCATCACTTCTGTTTCTCGTCAGAAGAGAACAGAGACCCGAATCGCTAGCTGTCTCGTTTTCACAACCTTCGAACTGTGCTTTTTATTCATGCAACCTCCCAGTTTCTCATGCCACATGTCGTCTCCTTTGCAACAGAGTGGCGCAGGCAAAGACTTTTGGGCTCACAACCAAAAGGGCCGATTGATCTGGACCATTCTTTCTACTTTGCAACTTTCTTATCCAATTAATTGTTTTTTTTTCTCTTCTCACACTTCTTCACACCCTACACCAATGGCTCACCTGTATTTTTACACCACCAGGCACCCTGTAAGCTCCACACCCTTTCTACTTTTTTGGGAGAAAGACATCCACACTTAAAAAAAAAAAAAAAAAGCTCTTCAAAGCAACCTCTTTAAAAAGTATGTGGTGATCGTACTCGTGGTAAAATAAAGCAACACAACTGTGGTGCCGGCATGGGGGATTAGCTCAAATGGTAGAGCGCTCGCTTAGCATGTGAGAGGTAGCGGGATCAATGCCCGCATCCTCCAAAGCTTTTGTTTGCAGACTTTTTCAAAAAGCAGGACAATTCTACTCTTGTTTCCTGCTCATGGAACATATTTGCAAGCTTAGGAAACACACGACTGCCGCCTTGGCATCCGTCGATAGCTCATCTGGTAGAGCGGAGGTCTGTAGGAGAAAATTAGCAATCCTTAGGTCGCTGGTTGAATTCCGGCTCGAAGGACCTCTTTTTGGATGTTTCAACCTGTTGACAAATGCACCCCCGCTGCCCTCTACTTCTATCTATCCAGACAGACCATTTCCAGAAGGCTCTCCTGTCTGTGTTGGGTATTTGAAGCAGACATCTGACCAAAACTCTTAGTTGAGAGTCAACGTAGGACTTTCTGTAACTGTGACATGCAACTGAAAAAAAGGGAGGGCCCAGCCATCAGTGGGAGGGATTGAACCACCGACCTTTCGGTTATCAGACAAAAAAACACTTTCACAACCTTCAAGCTTTGCTTATTAGTCATGCAACCTCCCAGTTTCTCATGCCACTTGTCATGGATCTGGACCATTCTTTTTACATTGCAACTTTTTAATCCTATTGACTGGGATTTTTTTTTCTTTTCTCACACCGTACATGTTGAAAGGGTTGCTCAACCAGTGACCTTTCCTTCCTGCCGAAACTCTTTGTTTATTGTCACCCTAAGACTATCTGTAACTGAAACAAAAAGAGCACGCTGCCGTCCCTGGGTGGGCTTGAGCCACCAACCTTTCGGTTAACAGCCGAACGCGCTAACCGATTGCGCCACAGAGACTTCCACACTCGGCCTCTTTGATCAAAGCTGTAAAAAAGCCACATTATGGTCGGCATCACTTCTGTTTCTCGTCAGAAGAGAACAGAGACCCGAATCGCTAGCTGTCTCGTTTTCACAACCTTCGAACTGTGCTTTTTATTCATGCAACCTCCCAGTTTCTCATGCCACATGTCGTCTCCTTTGCAACAGAGTGGCGCAGGCAAAGACTTTTGGGCTCACAACCAAAAGGGCCGATTGATCTGGACCATTCTTTCTACTTTGCAACTTTCTTATCCAATTAATTGTTTTTTTTTTCTTCTCACACTTCTTCACACCCTACACCAATGGCTCACCTGTATTTTTACACCACCCGGCACCCTGTAAGCTCCACACTCTTTCTACTTTTTTGGGAGAAAGACATCCACACTTAAAAAAAACCCATCAAAGCAACCTATTGAAAAGTATGTGGTGATTTTCTGTAACATGTAACATTCACCACTATACCACCGACACCTTGAAAGCAGCTCTACTTTTTCTGCTTTCTTCTATCGTTTTGGCTAAATCGGTACAAACAATGCAAGTTCAGCATAAGGATTTGCAGAGTGTGTTCACAAAAAGCTTAAAACAAAAAGTTAAAGGGACTAAGCGATGCTTTGGATGGGAATCTAATCCTGGTCAAGTGCTTGGAAGGCCGCTATGCTCACCATGCTTTATCACTTATTTATCCTACCTATAATACTTTTGAATTTTTTGACACAAAAGTTTTTAACATTGCATGGTTGTTAAACAAAAATATTTAATTTCATAAGAAAATTGCAATCTTTTTAAGTTCATCAAGGATTCGTCCTTAATCAATGGCCTTAATTTATTCTGTCAATTTAGTTTTTTTCAGGGGCATACAAATTTAAAAATTATTCCTTTAAGAGGGCAAATCATTATTTAGGTGATCGTAGCCTGGGTCACTTCTTGAGGAGACTTGTGAGCTATCGCTGAAATGCATGAAACGCATTAGGGTTTTATAGCAGGCTTGAAACATCACTGCTGCAAATACAGATGTGCATTAAAAAGGCTCTGTCACCAGATTATAAGTGGCCCCCTGTCTCCTACATAATCTGATCGGCGCTATAATGTAGATAACAGTGGTCCTAGTAATAAAGAGGCTCTGTCACCAGATTATAAGTGGCCCCCTGTCTCCTACATAATCTGATCGGCGCTATAATGTAGATAACAGTGGTCTTAGTAATAAAGAGGCTCTGTCACCAGATTATAAGTGGCCCCCTGTCTCTTACATAATCTGATCGGCGCTATAATGTAGATAACAGTGGTCCTAGTAATAAAGAGGCTCTGTCACCAGATTATAAGTGGCCCCCTGTCTCTTACATAATCTGATCGGCGCTATAATGTAGATAACAGTGGTCCTAGTAATAAAGAGGCTCTGTCACCAGATTATAAGTGGCCCCCTGTCTCTTACATAATCTGATCGGCGCTATAATGTAGATAACAGTGGTCCTAGTAATACAGTGGCCCCCTGTCTCTTACATAATCTGATCGGCGCTATAATGTAGATAACAGCAGTGGTTTTTATTTAGAAAAACTATAATTTTTTAGCAAGTTATGAACAATTTTAGATTTATGCTAATTAGTTTCTTAATAGACAACTGGGCGTTTTTTTACCTGTTTACCAAGTGGGCGTTGTAAGGAGGAGTGTATGACGCTGACCAATCAGCATGATAGACTTCTCTCCATTCATGTCCATTTGTACTCAGCACAGCACAGTGTGATCTCGCGAGATCATGCTGTGCTGTCACATACACCCACATTAACTTTACTGAAGTGTCTTGCGAGTGAATAGACGTCACCACCAGCCAGGACGCGATGTCTATTCACACTCCTGACACTTCGGTAAAGTTTGTGTGGGACTTACTCACACAGCCCTGCTTGATCTCGCGAGATCATGCTGTGCTGTCATTCACAGAAACTTTACAGAAGTGTCGGGATTGTGAATAGACATCACGTCCTGGCTGGAGGTGATGTCTATTCACTCACATGACACTTCAGTAAAGTTAATGTGGGTGTATGTGACAGCACAACATGATCTTGCGAGAACACGCTGTGCAGTGAATACAAATAGGCATGAATAGAGAGAAGTGTATGACGCTGATTGGTCACTGATTGGTGAGCATCAACACTCCTCTTTACAGCGCCCAGTTGGTAAAAAACGCCCAGTTGTCTATTAATAAACTAATTAGAATAAATCAAAAATTGCTCACAACTTGCTAAAAAATGATGTTTTTTTCAAAATAAAAAACACTGTTGTTATCTAGATTACAGCGCCAATCACATTATGTAGGAGATAGGCCACTTATAATGCGATGACAGCCTCTTTAAGCATAGAAAAAATAAGGAAGCTAAATAGTGTTACTTCATACTCAAATTTAAATAGTCACAAATCTGTTTAGTAATAATCCAGCCTTTATTAGGTGACGCGTTTCGACACTGGACAGGTGTCTTCATCAGGCCATATACATAGAATCCAAAAACAGTGTAGTTTACACTACCAGCCTTGGTTGTCAAAAATCAAATGCAGGAATCTATGATCTGCAAGCTGCATTTGTTCTATAGGCCAGCCACCTAGCAACAGCTATTGGGTGCCGGCGGCTGCCTCCCAGAATTGCCGTTGGAGGAAAAAGTGTTTGCACTGCCACATCATAGCAGTGCGGTCACGTGAGGTACTCCCATGTTCGTGTGTGCAGGGTTACTTCAGAATTTTTCAGAGAGGCTCGGTGGAAAGTCCTCATCCCCAGAAACAACACATGCAATTACCCGCAGGGGTAAAATATTTTGCAAACTGAATTATGCTTTCAAACTGAGCTTTAATAAGTGATGGATATCCCAATCCATAACGACATAGTTATTCTGTCATAAATATGATATATCTACCGGTTTGTTTTTGTACATATTTTTCATTTTTTATTATTCTTCAGAATTCCTAGTGCGGGTTCCGTGATCAACTAATGCGGTCTGTGCCTCAAGGCATCACTTCTTGATCTCCAAAGTATTTTGAAGAGACGTCTGCTTCTGATTCCTGGAGGCGCTTCAAATTAAGCACATAATTAGCATTACTTGCGAGGGACTACCTGGTAAAAAACATTAGGTTTGGGAGGGTGGGTTCTGTTACTAGGCGGCTGACCTATTTCTTAGAACAAATGCCATTTGCAGATCATAGATTTCTGCAAACTGATTTTTGTTCTTCGTAAGGCAGCCACTTAGCAATAGCTATTAGGTAAAGTAGCACACACCTGGTAGTAGCTCTCATAAATCTTATCTGATGTACGTCAGAGGGTCTCCAGTAGTGTCTAATAAAAGTCCTCTAAGATGACCATCCAGCTGCCTTAAGGATGGAATCCAAAGGGGTTCCTTTAGCCGCTGCTCTGGAAGTAGCAGCACTTCTAATGGAACGCACTTTAAAGATACTTGTGTCGATACCTGCGCTTCGCTTAGCAACGTGTATCCAACTCATAATGGTATGGGCTGTGGTCTTCCTAAGTGGTTGTCTTGAAGTAACAAACAAATTAGTAATCTCTGTCCGCAACGGGTAAGTCGTATCCAGTTAAGGTTTTAACAGTGACACAACACAGCGGGACGGGTCATTCACATCTTCTGAGAGATTGATCTCTATAGGACTATTGTCAATATGGGGAGTATAAGTCCTTCCTTTTAAAATAATATAACCCCTGGGAGTCAGTGATAGCCACGGCTCCACTGTATTGATCAGAGTCAACTCCATTGGTCTAGCAGCCATAGCAGGAGATAAAAAACATGCTAACCTTATACCCACCCAGTGTAAAGACACCGGCTTAAATATGTCCAAGAGGCTCGAGTATTTTGGGAAATAGGTCCGGGTGCAACAACCCCTTTTAGAAGCATTAATCATATTCTATTTTCCCTCACATTAGGAATGATGACATTAAGAGCGGAACCCAGTGATTTTAAAGCGTTAGTTGATATACCTGAATTAAATTTTGAGTTCACGAGTTCTAGCGCTGTCCACATATCTGAAGGAACCCGGTGTTCTTTGTATGTATCTCATCTCCAAGCCTGGAATTTAGATATAATGGCATAATATCTTTTACGTGTCCTTGGTCTCAAGGATCAATTAATTAGGTTGTGTGCTTGTGTTGATAGCGCCGGAAATAAGAACAGCTGACTCTAGAAGCTCTAATAGAGGGTCCACTAGTCCCTGGAATCATTCCTCTGTCACCCCCAATGGGAACTTCTCCTCCACTGTCAATAAGTGTAGTCTAGGGTACCACGGCTTTGATGGCCATACAAGGTACACTGTTAACCATGCTCCTCTTCTATCTTCTTCAGCAAGGTAGAAGGAAAGAACATATAAAGACTTACTAAGTACTTCCACGGGAAGGATGGAGCAACACCGTGAGCAACTAGAGTGGTGAACGAGCCGAGTCAAACCAGGAGTGTAAGAGGTACCAAACGCAGAGCAGGAGAGTAGTGAACAAGCCGAGTCAAACCAGGAGTGTACGAGGTACCAAACGCAGAGCAGGAGAGTAGTCAGTAAGCCAGGGTCAGTATGAAGCAGGGACAAACAGTTCAAGAAGCTGCAGCAGGGCCAGGAAACCACACGAAAAGAATCACAAGCAAGGAGGAACAGGAAAGGCAGGTATAAATAGACAGAGGGCGGGAGCTAGCTCCGTCTGGCCAGGCTGTGATAGGCTCTCCCACTCCTAAGCCTGCCACCCTGAGTGGTGGAAGATGGAGTCAGTCTCACAGACATAGAAGCAGGTGCAGACTGATTACCTATGGGCGTTGACACAGAAGCTGTGCCTGGCAGATCCTTTACAGTACTCCCCCCTTTATGAGGGGCCACCGGACCTTTTCTATGCGGACCTGATTTATTGGGGAAACAAAGGTGGAACCTCCTGACCAATACCCCAGCGTGAACATCCCGGGCGGGTACCCAAGTCCTCTCTTCAGGCCCGTATCCTCTCCAGTGGACCAGGTACTGGAGGGAGTCTTGGACCATCTTGCTGTCCACAATCTTGGCCACCTCGAATTCTACCCCCTCAGGGGTGAGAACGGGGACAGGAGGTTTCCTCGAGGGAGCCAAGGACGGGGCGCAGCGTTTAAGGAGGGAGGCATGAAACACGTCGTGTACTCGAAAAGATGGGGGCAACTCCAGTCGGAAAGAGACAGGATTGAGGACTTCAATGACCTTGTACGGCCCTATAAACCGGGGAGCAAACTTCTTGGACGGGACTTTAAGGCGCAAGTTCTTAGACGATAACCATACCAGATCCCCGACCATAAACAAGGGGTTAGCAGAACGTCTTCTATCTGCCTGAGTCTTTTGTATGCTCTGGGACGCCTCTAGGTTCTTTTGAACCTGGGCCCTGACTGTGCACAGTTCCCGATGAACGACCTCTACCTCGGGATTGTTGGAACTACCAGATGAAACGGAGGAGAACCGTGGATTAAACCCAAAATTACAGAAAAAGGGGGAGACCCCTGACAAGTTACTGACCCGGTTATTAAGGGAAAATTCGGCGAAGGGAATGAAGGAGACCCAATCATATTGACAGTCAGAGTTAAAACACCTTAAATATTGTTCTAGAGATTGATTAGTCCTCTCAGTTTGGCCATTAGTTTCAGGATGGAAGGCAGAGGAGAAGGACAGATCAATCTCCAACTTTTTACAGAAGGCTCTCCAAAACAATGAAACAAATTGTACCCCTCTGTCAGAAACAATATTGACAGGGACCCCATGGAGACGCAGGATGTGTTTGACAAACAAGGTAGCTAACATCTTAACATTGGGTAGTTTCTTGAGTCGCACAAAGTGGCACATCTTACTGAAGCGGTCTACTACAACCCACACCACCGACTTGCCTTGAGATGGAGGCAAATCGGTGATAAAATCCATGGAGATATGGGTCCAAGGTCTCTGGGGAATGGGCAAAGAACGTAGTAAGCCCGCTGGTCGGGACCTGGGAGTCTTGGACCTAGCACAAACTTCACAAGCGGCGACGTAGGCCTTAAAGTCTTTAGGCAACCCAGGCCACCAATAGTTTCTGGCAATGAGGTGCTTGGTACCCAGAATGCCTGGATGACCAGATAGTGCGGAGTCATGATTTTCCCTAAGTACCCTTAGCCGGAATTGCGGGGGAACAAACAGCTTGTTCTCAGGAAGGTTCCCGGGAGCTGAACCTTGATCAGCCGCAATTTCAGAGACTAAATCAGAATCAATAGAGGAAATGACTATACCTGGAGGCAAAATACAAGCAGGATCTTCCTCCAAAGGAGGGCTGGCCATGAAGCTACGCGACAGTGCATCAGCCTTAATATTTTTAGACCCAGCCCTATAGGTAACCAAAAAGTTGAATCTGGTAAAAAATAACGCCCATCGAGCTTGTCTCGGGTTTAGCCTCCGGGCAGATTCTAGGAAAACCAGATTCTTGTGGTCGTAAGGACCGTTACCTGGTGCCTAGCCCCCTCCAGGAAGTGGCGCCACTCTTCAAATGCCCATTTGATGGCTAAGAGTTTGCGGTTGCCAATATCATAGTTACTCTCAGTGGGCGAAAACTTCCTGGAGAAGTAGGCACAGGGACGGAGATGGGTGAGGGACCTGGTACCCTGGGACAAGACAGCCCCCACTCCCACCTCGGACGCGTCAACCTCCACGATAAATGGCTCCATTTGGTTGGGCTGAACCACCACCGGGGCCGAGATAAAGCACTTTTTAAGGATCTCAAAAGCCTGGACAGCCTCAGGAGGCCAGTGGAGGAGATCAGCACCTTTGCGCGTGAAATCCGTAAGAGGCTTAGCGATGACCGAGAAGTTAGCGATAAATCTCCTGTAATAATTAGCGAACCCCAGGAAGCACTGTAACACCTTCAGGGAGGCAGGTTGGACCCATTCCGCCACAGCCTGGACCTTGGCGGGGTCCATGCGGAATTCATGAGGAGTGAGGATTTGACCCAAAAATGGTATCTCCTGCACCCCAAACACACATTTTTCGGTCTTAGCAAACAGTTTGTTTTCCCGAAGGACCTGGAGCACCTTCCTGACATGCTCAATGTGGGAGGACCAGTCCTTAGAAAACACAAGTATGTCATCAAGGTACACTACAAGAAATACCCCCAGGTAGTCTCTTAAAATCTCATTTATGAAATTCTGGAAGACCGCGGGAGCATTACACAACCCAAAGGGCATGACGAGGTATTCGAAATGACCTTCGGGCATGTTAAACGCAGTCTTCCACTAATCCCACTCTTTGATGCGGATAAGGTTATACACCCCCCGTAGATCAAACTTAGAGAACCATTGGGCCCCCTGAACCAGATTAAAGAGATCAGGAATCAAAGGAAGGGGGTACTGGTTCCTTACAGTGACCTTATTCAAGTTACCGTAGTCAATGCATGGCCTAAGACCACCATCCTTCTTCCCTACGAAAAAGAAGGCAGCACCTACCGGAGAAGTAGAGGGGCGAATGTAACCTCTGTATACTCTCTCATGGCTTCACGCTCGGGACAAGAGAGATTAAATATCCTACCCTTAGGGAGCTTAGCTCCTGGTACCAAATCGATAGCGCAATCGTATACTCTATGAGGAGGTAACACTTCGGAGGCCTCCTTAGAGAAAACATCAGCGAAGTCCTGAACAAACTCAGGTAGCGTGTTCACCTCCTCATGGGGAGAAATAGAATTAACAGAAAAACATGACGTCAAGCATTCATTACCCCATTTGGTAAGATCCCCAGTATTCCAGTCAAACGTGGGATTATGCAACTGCAACCAGGGAAGGCCTAAAACCAAATCGGATGATAATCCCTGCATCAACAGTACAGAGCACTTCTCCAAATGCATGGAGCCAACAAGGAGTTCAAAAACAGGGGTATGCTGTGTAAAATAACCATTAGCAAGAAGAGTGGAGTCGATACCCACTACCGGGACAGGTTTAGGCAAATCAATCAAAGGCATAGCTAGAGACATAGCAAATTCCACAGACATGATATTAGCAGAAGACCCTGAATCCACGAAGGCACTGCCGGTAGCAGACCTACCACCAAAAGAGACCTGAAAGGGAAGCAAGATTTTATTACGTTTCATATTTACGGGAAATACCTGTGCGCCCAAGTGACCTCCCCAATGATCACTTAGGCGCGGAAGTTTTCCGGCTGCTTATTCCTACGCCTAGGACAGTTGTTCATTTGATGCTTGTCATCCCCACAATAGAAGCAGAGACCATTCTTCCTGCGGAACTCTCTACGTTGTTGGGGGGACACGGAGGCCCCGAGTTGCATAGGTACCTCCGAGTCTTCCGTGGAAGAACAAAGCAACGGAACCTCGGGAGGCATCATGGGGGAGTCAGAGGAGAAAACACAAAAACGTTCAAGTTGTCGTTCCCTGAGACGTCGGTCAAGTCGTACCGCTAAAGCCATAACCTGGTCTAGGGAGTCAGAAGAGGGATAGCTAACTAGCAGGTCTTTCAGGGCATTCGACAGCCCCAACCTAAACTGGCACCTTAAGGCAGGGTCATTCCACCGAGAAGCTACGCACCACTTCCTAAAGTCAGAACAATACTCCTCAACAGGTCTCTTACCCTGACATAAGGTCCCTAGCTGACTCTCGGCAAAGGCAGTCTTGTCAGTCTCGTCATAAATGAGTCCGAGAGCAGAAAATAAAAGATCAGCGGAGGAAAGTTCAGGGGCGTCAGGAGCCAAGGAGAAGGCTCATTCTTGGGGCCCTTCCTGGAGCCGGGTCATAATTATACCCACCCGCTGGCTCTCAGAACCTGAGGAGTGGGGCTTTAAGCGAAAATAGAGCCTACAACTCTCCCGATAGGAGAGAAAAGTCTTCCGGTCCCCTGAGAACCGGTCAGGCAACTTGAGGTGGGGTTCAAGAGGTGAGGTGAGGGGCACTACCATGGTAGCATCAGGCTGGTTGACCCTCTGAGCTAGGGCCTGGACCTGTAGTGAGAGACCCTGCATTTGCTGAGCCAGGGTCTTAAGGGGGTCCATAGTAGTGTCAGGGACCAGGGTAGACTAGATAAATGGGCTTGTGATTATGTAATGATGGGGGTAGGGAAACAGAAAAGTGAGCCCTAATCTACCCGCCACTCAGTCCCTGCCTACTTGCAACGACCCGCCCTAGGCGACGGGGGTACAACTGGGCGACGGTCCCTACACTCAATAAGTGCACGACAGACAAACATACAAGGGTACAAAGAAGCTAAGGGAAATGGAGCAGTTGCCCACGGCAACACCGTGAGCAACAAGAGTGGTGAACGAGCCGAGTCAAACCAGGAGTGTAAGAGGTACCAAACGCAGAGCAGGAGAGTAGTGAACAAGCCGAGTCAAACCAGGAGTGTACGAGGTACCAAACGCAGAGCAGAAGAGTAGTCTGTAAGCCAGGGTCAGTATGAAGCAGGGACAAATAGTTCAAGAAGCTGCAGCAGGGCCAGGAAACCAAACGAGAAGAATCACAAGCAAGGAGGAACAGGAAAGGCAGGTATAAATAGACAGAGGGCGGGAGCTAGCTCCGTCTGGCCAGGCTGTGATAGGCTCTCCCACTCCTCAGCCTGCCATCCTGAGTGGTGGAAGATGGAGTCAGTCTCACAGACATAGAAGCAGGTGCAGACTGATTACCTGTGGGCGTTGACACAGAAGCTGTGCCTGGCAGATCCTTTACACTATTATTCCTTTTTCCTTAAGTACATGCTCCTCCTGGGAAGAGAAAGAAGGAGTTCTGATGTGCTTTGGCAGCGTGCTCTGTGGTAAGTTCCCCACAGGGACCGATGCTCGCACAGGAAAGTGTCCTGTTCCATTCCCGCTGGAAAAATTCTGAGGTGATCCTGCACGCGCACACACACATGGGAGTACCTCTTGCTATGATGTAGTGGTGCGAACATTTATTTTCCAAACGCCAATTGCGGGAGGCGGATGCCGGCACCAAATAGCTGTTGCTAGGTGGCTGCCTCCCAAAGAACAATGCAAAACTTTAACTACACGGTTTCCGGGATGAGAATTTCCCAGAGAGCCTGATCCAAGGGGCTATTAGAAAGGCATTAGCTTACCCACAGTGCTTGATACAAAACAAGCGGCTGGCTAAAGGAACCAACATAGAACCTTAGACAAGCCATAACTTTGTCACAACCTAAAATGTTGGGCATAAATTAATTGAAGGAATATTATGTTAACATTGGCATATATTATGAACGAGCCGCACCTGAAGGAGGCTTTACTCGATAAACCCAAAATGACATTTAGGGGATCAACTACAATTAGAAATCTCCTTGCCCCCACTGGACTATGACAGGTTAGAACGAATTATTCCCCAGTCTCGTCGGCTCATCCAAGTGCAGTAAGCGGAGATGCTTATGAAAGAAATATTACCAATAGAACTTCCTTCCAATTCTTGGTGACCCAGGAGGTTTTTCCCATCAGAACCTTTTTATATTGTTTTGGATTTTGAGGTGTACCTTTTGCAGTGCCCTTGCATTCGACAATAAATTGGACACAGTATTCAACATCTTAGGAGAAGGATCAATAAACATAGATCTAATGTGACTAGTCGTTTTTATAAAACTTTATAGCGTGTCTCGGCCCCCCATAATATTGGCTTCAAATGCATTAAGACAACACCCAATCAGCAAATCACCAGCTGTACTCCATAACGATTTGTTATATAAACTGTCTAAAACGCCTCCTGTTCGTCGACGTGCCAGTTATCGCCACTTGTCACAAATTGAGAGGGACAGAATCCTTGAACTGAGAGACCTTGGTTTATCACTCTGGTAGATCGCTACGCGCCTAAGCCGAGATGTCAGCGCTGTTCAACGTTGCGTATACCGGAGGTTTGGAGACAAACAACAAACGGGAATGACAGCAAGAGGTGGGCGGAGGCGGATCGTCTGATTGGAAGAATGGCGCGTAGTGATCCATTCTGTACTGCAAATGAAATTGGACGTCACATCCCAAGCCTAGGGCGACAACCAGTGTTGACGCAATCCATCAGAAGGCGTTTGCACGACATTAAGCTACGAGCCTTTTCTCCAAAGTCTCCCAGAAGTTGTTTTTCAAAAGAAAAACACCAGGCCGCATGTTGCTTGTGCTACTGTGAACCGACCTCTCTCTTCTTGCTGACATCTCCATCCCCGGAGATGCCCCCACTCACTCTGTGATTTCCGCTAGGGTGCGCGCGCTCACCCCGGCCTTAAAGAGCCAGCACAGGCACATGCATTTAATGATCCCATTATTCCCAGATCACCCTGGTCTATAACAAGGGTTCTGCCCTTCCACGCATTGCCTGAGTGTTTTCGTATTCCCAAGTTTGTCTTAGAAAATGGTCCCTTAGTTGTATCCTGTTCACATGTCCTGCTTCATGTATCCTGTGCTGTTTGTTCCTGTGCCTTATCTAGTGTCAGAGACGTGTTTTGTCATCCGCCACGCCTGCTGTCATATACCGTGTCTGGTATCACGTCTGGGTGATTGGTTGGAAGATTTTACTAGATAAACACTTGCTGTAATGCAGTGCCTGCCCTGACTGGCTGTCTAGTAGCGCATCGACTATGTCCTGTACTGCCCTTTACCTGCACTAGGATGAGTTGCTCCTTTGGACACCAGGTGAGGACGACTCCATGTTATATTTATGGAACAATGTGTACTCCACAATATTTAAGTTCTTTACATATTTTTACATATACACATGACTATTGATGTTTTAATCTATCACCCCTATGCCTTTGCTTTATTTTATATGTGTATGTCTACCATGAACCTTTATATGCGTGTATTAAATCATGTATTTATTATATACACTATGCCCACATTTTAACCTATATTTCTTCCGGACTAATTCCTTGTCCAGCAAATATTATGGGCGTCATATAAACCCCCAAATGCGCCCACAGATTCAATATGCAAGTTGCCCTTATCTCTCCCGAGCCACGTCCGGAATGTTACCATGACAATGAAGAAGCTGTCCCTCACAGGCTAGCTCAGCGTCACTTCACAGACAACAAGGGGCTGGCCGAGTGGCGATACCTGATTGGTAGCAGTGTACTGAAGGCAACCAATCAATTAGAGGATGTGCTCGGTGCCGGCTCTCCCTCCCGGTCGTCTCTCTGGTTCTTTACCATATTTCTGTAAGCTCCCGCTCCTTTCCCTCACTTAAGGCTTTACTAATACAATTGCTATCTGGAGCTCCAGCCGGAGCGCTGTACAACATACTGCGACAGGCCCTTCTTGTGATCCTATTAGCACGGTCGTTTGAATTGGCCGATGTTTTTGATTGTAAAAAGTTTTTATCATTACTAGTTATCAATCGTCACTAATGTAACTACAGTCTTGAGGGATTGTGTAACATAACATATGATCGTAATTGTATGTCTTGCCCACTCACCTGCAGTTCTCACCATACGTTTCTTCGTGGCTGATGCTACTGCCACTCATGACCTCAATTTCTGTCTTTTCTGCATTTTTTTGTGTTTATTAACCACACTCTTTTGGGATTTTATATATTTATATTCTCAATGAATTAGAATATCAAAAAGTTAATTTATTTCAGTTTTTCAATTCAAAAAGTGTCTCTCATATATTCTAAAGATTCATTACACACAGAGGGATCTATTTCCAGCATATTTTTCTGTTAATGTTGATTATTATGGGAACAGTTAATGAAAACCCAAAATTTAGTGTCTCAGAAAATTAGAATATTGAATAAAAGATGAGGATCGTAGACTCATGGTATGATACTCTAAGAAGCGAGTCAACACAAAACACCTGCAAAGGTTTCCTAAGCCTTTAAATGGTCCACAGTCTGGTCGAGTAGGCTACACAATCATGGGGAAGGTGCTGACTTGACAGTTGTCCGGAAGAGTCATTGACACCTCCACAAGGATGGGAAGCCACAAAAGGACATTGCTAAAGAAACTGCTGTTCAAAGAGTCCCGTATCCAAGCAGATTAATGGAAGAGGAAGGAAAAAGTGTGGTAGAAAAAGGTGCACAAGCAACAGGGATAACCGCAGCCTTCAAAGGATTGTCAAGGAAAGGCCATTCAAGAATCTGGGGGAACTTCACAAGGAGTGGACTGCGGCCGGAGTCAGTGCTTCAAAAGCCGCCGCACACAGACGTAACCAGGACATGGGAGAAAACTGTCACATTCCTTGAGACGTCAGAAGCTAAGGAGAAAAAGGACGGGTCTGTCGCTCAGTGTCTACAGTCCTGTTTTCAGATGAAAGTAAACTTTGCATTTCATTTGGAAATCTCGGTCCCAGCGTCTGGAGAAGAAAGGAGAGGCGTCAATCTAAGTGTCCAGCGCTCCAGTGTGAAGTTTCCGCAGTCAGCGATGGTTTGGGGGCCGTGTCATCTGCTGGTGTTGGTCACTGTGTTATATCAAGTCCAGAGTCAGCGCAGCGTCGAGCAGGACATTCCCAGCACTTCATGCTTCCCTCTGCTGACAGCTTTATGGAGATGCTGATCTCATTTTACAGCAGGACTTGGCACCTGCCCACACTGCGAACAGTACCAACACCTGGTGTAATAACCACAGTATCACTGCGCCTGATAGGCCAGCAAACTCGCCTGACCTAAACCCCATAGAGAATCTATAGGGTATTGTCAAGAGGAAGATGAGAGACCCCAGACCCAACAATGCAGACGAGCTGAAGGCCGATATCATACAACCTGAACTTCCATAAAACCTCAACAGTGCCACCGGCTGATCGCCCCCATACCACGGCGCATTGATAACACCTCAGCAGTGCCACAGACTGATCACCTCCATGCCACGCCGCATTGATAACACCTCAACAGTGCCACAGGCTGATCACCTCCATGCCATGCCGCAGTGATAACACCTCAGCAGTGCCACAGGCTGATCACCTCCATGCCATGCCGCAGTGATAACACCTCAGCAATGCCACAGGCTGATCGCCTCCATGCCACGCCGCATTGATAACACCTCAGCAGTGCCACAGGCTGATCGCCTCCATGCCACACTGCATTGATAACACCTCAGCAGTGCCACAGGCTGATCGCCTCCATGCCACGCCGCATTGGTAACACCTCAGCAGTGCCACAGGCTGATCACCTCCATGCCACGCCGCATTAATAACACCTCAGCAGTGCCACAGGCTGATCGCCTCCATGCCACGCCGCATTGATAACACCTCAGCATTCACACAGGCTGATCACCCCCATGCCACGCCAAATTGATTCATGCAAAATGAGTCCCGACCAAGTATTGAGGGCAGATACTGGACAGACTTTTCAGTAGGACGGCATTTTGGTATTAAAAATAATTTTTGAAATTGGGCTTATATAATATTCACATTTTTCTGAGACTCAATTTTGGGTTTTCAGTAACTGTTCCCATAATCATCAACATTAAAAGAAGAAAATGCTGGAAATAGATCCCTCCGTGTGTGATGAATCTATAGAATATGAGAGACACTTTTAGAATTGAATTACTGAAATAAATGAACTTTTTGATGATATTCTAATTCATTGAGAAGGACTGGTAAATAGTCTGATGAGGACACCTGTCCGGTGACGAAAGGCCTCAGATAATAAAGGCTGGATTATTACTAAAAAGCTTTGCGACCATTTGACTTTGAGGATGAAGTAGAGCTGTTTGGCTTCCTTCTTTTTTCTTCGCTTGATGCAAAACTATGCGGAGGAGTCCTGAAGACCTACCGGTCAGGAATTAGCTGCAACCTCATCACTTATATCTGCCAAATGTCGCCTGGATGTCGCACAACCTTCCCAGATGACAGCATTTCCTACACCGTGGTCCGTTAGGGATTTTTTTTTTAAACTTCTTGTAACTACAGGGACAGCGGAGACAGCACTAGTGGCCCATTAGGAGCGGACCGTTGTTTTTTTGACCAACCTCATAGATAACAATCCCCAAAAATGTATTACTTCACTGGTGGGGGTAGACGTGGGATTTTGCACAATAAACTGTCTAGCATGGAGATAAGTCTGTTGGATAAATAATTTCAGGACTTGATCAACCACAAATAAGCAAATTAAAACAAATTCTAAGGAGTAACATTTGCAACATTTACATTCTTTTCGCTAAAAATGTGGGTACTTGTGGTGGAAAATAAAAGTGCAGTGCAGGGTGCAACTACTGGGACAGCCACACTAGGCCACCCTCTGATTTATAGGACTGTGCATATGCGGTGAAGTTAAATAGGAGACGCTCTTGGATCTGGAGAAAGGTGAGAATTCCTTGAGCTTTTTTGTAGAGAACAACCCCATTATAGATAGTCATCTTAGGTGGACTGATACATTTTGTACCAGGCCCTGGTCTTTCTCTTTACCAGATAAGAACCTGGTCAGGAAGATCTAAAAAATAAAACATTTCAGTCCCGGATTCAGGTCAGTGTCCCGCTGTCCTTGGTGGCCGGCGGCATATCCCAGTTTCAATTGTATCCGCCTCCTCATATACAGATAAATACAAGGGTGGAGCAGGAAGCGGTCAGCTTCCTGCTCAAGCATTCACCCTGTGACACCTTCCATGAGCGGCTTGGAGCAGACAGGCGCGATGCAGTGACGTCATTACACCTGCCTGCGCCGAGCCACACACAGCACAGCCTGGAGGAGACCTACAGAGGGAACGGGCCTAGGTGATTATTCATTTTATTATTTTTAGGAGGCATTATGGGAGATGTAGGCTGTGTGGGGGGAAATTATGGAGGTATTATACTGTGTGAAGTGTAGTATGGGGCATTATACTGTGTGCGAGTGCACTACGGGGACATTATACTATGTGTGAGGGGCACTTTGGGGACATTATATTGTGTGGGGAACTATGGGGGCATTATACTGTGTGGGGGCACGATACTGTGTGTGACGGGCACTATGGGGTATTAGCATATGTGGTGGCACTATGGGAGGCAGGATACTGTATAGGGGCCGTATACGGCAGAATACTGTGTGACGGCATTATGGTGGCATCATAGTGTGGGGGGGGCAAAATTTGAGCTTCATCATTTGTGGGGACAAAATCACGGCATGATAATGTGGGTAGGCACTCTGATGGCATGATACGTGTGGGAGAAACATATTGGCTTTATATTGCGTATGGGCACCCTCGGGGCTTCATACTGTGTGGGAGAACTCTGAGGACGTGAGCCTGTGTGGGGACATGATACCGTGTAGGGGTACTATGGGGGCAGGATACTGTGTGGGGCACAAAAGGTGTACCATTACTTTGAAGGGGCACTAAGGAGGGGTCATTACTGTGTGGGGACACTTACTGTCTGCCATACAAAGTGGGCACTAAGGAGCATGATTACTGTTTGTTACCTATGGAAGGGCACTATTACAGTGTAGGCACACCGCATGGTTTGTCCCTCTTTACGATCATTGAAAGGTATGTACTACTCTAAAAATTATCAGTATAGACGTGGTATCCTTGATGCAGGAATGGCACCTGGGCAGCCTGCGGGATTCATTTGGCTGTCCCTGCCTTTATAAGTAAAAACAAAAAATGAAGGTGTACCCTGTTGTGCTCTCGCACACCTTATAGAATTTGAGTCCATATTTACCACGTTTGGAGGTGATGAAAGATGGCCTGTATAACTCAGCAGCAATTCATCCATTTTGGACTGGGCTGTATAAATATAAAAAACAGGATTTTGTGTGTACTCACCGTAAAATCATTTTCCCATCCAGTTCATTGGGGGACACAGACGGTTGGTATATGCTTTTGCCACTAAGAAATGAAAAAGGATATACTCTGCCCATAGACACTGAGCTATTCAGTCTGTCCGCGAGCACCAAGATAAGAAAAGGTATGTCAGAACAATAGAACTGACAACCACGAAAAAAAAACCTTGAAAAACACAATGGGTGGGAGCTGTGTCCCCCCCAATGAACTGGATGAGAAAATTTTACGGTAAGTAGTCAAAAAATGGAAGATCGAAGGATGGAATCCAGCGCAAAAACAACTCCTAAGAAGTTGTTGGTTTAAAATGGAAACATGTTCCAATTTTATTTATAGTAACAATAAAACCGGGAGTCAATATCCCACAGAGAAAGGTGGATGTGAAATAGTATACGCTGCCAACGCGTTTCAGACGACTTCCGCGTCCTTAGTCATGTTTTCTCATTTGTTATATTGTGGGACACAGACCGTGGGACATCCTAGAGCAGTCCCCAGAGGCTCGAACAGAACACAGAACATGGTCACCTATTTTACAGCTGCCTGCAAGACTTTGCGACCTAGGGAAGCATCTGCAGAGGCAAAGGTGTGCACCTGATAGAACTTGACAAAAGTGTGCAAGGAAGATCATGTGGCCACCTTGCGCACCTTAAGGGCAGAGGCCTGATGGCACACAGCCCAGGAAGCTCCAGCCACTCTGGTAGGAGTGGGCCGTGATCCGAAAAGGGACAACCTTACCGCGAACCTGGTAAGAATTGCACACAGCCATTCGATTCCAGTGAGCAATAGTGGCCGCCAATCCCTTCCTGGGACCCTCTGGGAGAAGGAACAAGGTATTCACCCTCCGAAAAGGAAACAGTGACAGAAAGGTAAGTCCACAAAGCATTGGCCTACATCCAGGTTGTTGAGGGAAAGCTCCCTGTGATGACTGGGAGATTGACAAAAGGAAGGCAAAACGATGTCCTCATCAAAGTGAAAAACCAAAATAATCTGAGGCAAAATGGAAGAGACAGTGAGGAGAGCTGCCTTGTCCTGACGAAAGGTCAGAAATGGAGAACGGCAAGATAGAGCCGCCAATTCAAAGTCCCTCCGGATGGAAGTCACCGTGCCAAAAAACAAACAAAAAAGCACTTTTCTGGAAAGAAGACTAAGGGAGATTTCTCGCAAGGCTTTGAAGGGAGCCGACTGCAAGACCTCCAAAACCAAATTGAGATCCCAAGAAGAAATCAGAGGACAATAAAGGGGGAACTTAGTGAACAACCTCCTGCAGAAAAGTCTTGACATCAGCTTAGATGCCAATGGGCGACCGAACAAGGAAAGTGCCAACACCTGGAACTAAGGGCCAAACCTTGATCCAGGCCACCCTGTAGGAAGGAAAGAACTCTGGATAGAAAGAATCACAAGGAGGGAAGATGGCGGTCCTCACACAAACAAATAAAAGTCTTCCAGGTACGAATATAAATGTGGTTTGAAGAAGGCGTCCTAGCCTTGAGCATAGTGAGAATAAAACTCTCCAACAGAACACAAGTCCTAAGAACAGCGGCCCCAACAGCCAAGCCATTAAACATAGCAAAATTAAGCTCTGGTTGAATAGGTCCCTGAGAGAGGAAGTCGGGACGGAGAGACATTTTTGAGTACCGTGGACCAGGTCCAATTGAGGCGTGCACCCACCTGCTGTCCAGTGCTGTGGAAACTATTTGTTTTGAGTCATGGGCCGACTTCAGGCTGCTGCACGTGTTCCTCGGCTGAAGGTATATCGGCTATCCTGATAGCCCCAGATTGACTGCGTCGTTATTGGTACGCGGACCTCGTGTCCCTGCTGCCCGATGTTTCACCTTGTGGCTATGGGGGGCAGTACAGCATGGGACACTGGTCTCTTTTATTAAGACATCCACATTTGCGTTAGCTGATATACAACATTATTCACAGAGTGATTTATTATAGTCTTATATGAGCGGAGACACCATTGATTATGGGTCTTGTGTATGATATACTGCCTTGGGTGTTTATACATCTAGGCAGGTATATTATTTATATCCACAGTGTGGTATGACTATTACATATGTATGTTATTGTCTTCAGCTACGGTATGGTTTCCTTACTTTATCCTTGTCCCTACGATAAAAATCTCTATTCAATATTTGCCCCTGTAGTTCATTTAACTGGAAGATAAACATCTTTCCAGGATGTAAGATGGCCGCCGCACAGTGAATTCTACACTGCCCATGCATGGAACTAGTAGAGCAGTCTTTCCAGGATGTAAGATGGCCGCCACACAGTGAATTTTACACTGCCCATGCATGGAACTAGTAGAGCAGTCTTTCCAGGATGTAAGATGGCCGCCGCACAGTGAATTCTACACTGCCCATGCATGGAACTAGTAGAGCAGTCTTTCCAGGATGTAAGATGGCCGCCACACAGTGAATTTTACACTGCCCATGCATGGAACTAGTAGAGCAGTCTTTCCAGGATGTAAGATGGCCGCCACACAGTGAATTTTACACTGCCCATGCATGGAACTAGTAGAGCAGTCTTTCCAGGATGTAAGATGGCCGCCGCACAGTGAATTTTACACTGCCCATGCAGGGAACTAGTAGAGCAGTCTTTCCAGGATGTAAGATGGCCGCCGCACAGTGAATTTTACACTGCCCATGCATGGAACTAGTAGAGCAGTCTTTCCAGGATGTAAGATGGCCGCCACACAGTGAATTTTACACTGCCCATGCATGGAACTAGTAGAGCAGTCTTTCCAGGATGTAAGATGGCCGCCACACAGTGAATTTTACACTGCCCATGCATGGAACTAGTAGAGCAGTCTTTCCAGGATGTAAGATGGCCGCCGCACAGTGAATTTTACACTGCCCATGCAGGGAACTAGTAGAGCAGTCTTTCCAGGATGTAAGATGGCCGCCGCACAGTGAATTTTACACTGCCCATGCATGGAACTAGTAGAGCAGTCTTTCCAGGATGTAAGATGGCCACCGCACAGTGAATTTTACACTGCCCATGCAGGGAACTAGTAGAGCAGTCTTTCCAGGATGTAAGATGGCCGTCGCACAGTGAATTTTACACTGCTCATGCATGGAACTAGTAGAGCAGTCTTTCCAGGATGTAAGATAGCCGCCGCACAGTGAATTTTACACTGCCCATGCATGGAACTAGTAGAGCAGTCTTTCCAGGATGTAAGATGGCCGCCGCACAGTGAATTTTACACTGCCCATGCATGGAACTAGTAGAGCAGTCTTTCCAGGATGTAAGATGGCCGCCGCACAGTGAATTTTACACTGCCCATGCATGGAACTAGTAGAGCAGTCTTTCCAGGATGTAAGATGGCCGCCGCACAGTGAATTTTACACTGCCCATGCATGGAACTAGTAGAGCAGTCTTTCCAGGATGTAAGATGGCCGCCGCACAGTGAATTTTACACTGCCCATGCATGGAACTAGTAGAGCAGTCTTTCCAAGATGTAAGATGGCCACCGCACAGTGAATTTTACACTGCCCATGCAGGTAACTAGTAGAGCAGTTTTTTCCAAGATGGCCACCGCAATGTGTGAGATTCAGTGCACATGCGCGGGAACTACGTGCAATCTCGCGCGATTTTACAATGTACTGCAGGTGAGGATTGCCGTTCCAATACACTGTGTGAAATACGCTGCATTCACACATGGACATCTGTAACCAAGAGGATTTCGTCCTTCCGGTTTGTGTAAATGACAGGTTGGAATGATTTCAATTATTATATACAACTGGGTGAGTTATTATGCGATTAACACTTTTTTGAATCCCAGGACAGTCTTTTCTTTGTGTCAGTCCCTTAATCACCACTATGTATGTTTACATTGGCACTGGCATTAACCCCTTCAGGACTGAGCCTGTTTTGGCCTTCAGGACCAAGCCAATTTTTCAAATCTGACGTGTGTCACTTTATGTGGTAAGAACTCTGGAATGCTTTTGCCTATTCAAGTGATTTTGAGATTGTTTTCTCGTGACACATTGTACTTTATGTTAGGGAAAAAATTTGGTCGATAAATTCTATATTTATTTGTAAAAAACACCAAGATTTAGAGAAAATTAGCAAAAATTTGCATTTTTCTAAATTTAAATGTATCTGCTTGTAAGACAGGCAGTAATACCACACAAAATACTTACTAGCTAACATCCCCCATATGTCTACTTTAGATTGGCGTCATTTTTTGAACATTCTTTTATTTTTCTATGACATCACAAGGCTTAGAACTTTAGCAGCGATTTCTCATATTTTCAAGAAAATTTCAAGCGCCTATTTTTTCAGGGACCAGTTCAGTTCTGAAGTGGCTTTGAGGGCCTTATATATTAGAAAGTCCCCATAATTCACCCCATTTTGAAAACGTCACCCCTCAAAGTATTCAAAACAGCATTTAGAAAGTGTTTTAACCCTTTAGGTGTTTCACAGGAATTAAAGCAAAGTAGAAGTGAAATTTACAAATTTCATTTTTTTTTTTCAAATATTCATTTGTAATAAATTTTTTCTGTAACACAGAAGGTTTTACCCAAGAAATGCAACTCAATATTTATTGCCCAGATTCTGCAGTTTTTAGGAATATCCAACATGTGGCCCTAGTGCGGTCATGGACTGAAACACCGGCCTCAGAAGCAAAGAAGCACCTGGTGGATTTTGGGGCCTCCTTTTTTTAGAATATATTTTAGGCACCATGTCAGGTTTGAGGAGGTCTTGTGGTGCCAAAACAGTAAAGACCTCCCCAAAAGTGACCTCATTTTGGAAACTATACCCCTCAAGGAATTTATCTACGGGTATAGTTAGGATTTTGAAATCACAGTTTTTTTGCTAAATTTATTTGAATTAGTATGTGAAGATGAAAATCTGCTTTTTTTGTGAAAAAACGTAGAAATTGTTAATTTGTGCAAGGAATAAAGTAGAAAAAACACCCAACATATGTAAAGCAATTTCTTCCGATTATGGCTATACCCCATATGTGGTAATAAACTGCTGTTTGGACCCACAGCGGGGCTTAGAAGGGAAGGAGCGCTATTTGGCTTTTGGAGCTCACATTTTGCTGAAATGGTTTTTGGGTGCCATGTCGCATTTGCAAAGCCCCTGAGAGGCCAAAACAGGGGAAACCCCCCAAAAGTGGAAACTACACCACTTAAAGAATCTATCTAGGGGTATAGTGGGCATTTAGACCCCACAAGTCTTTCGCAGGATTTATTAGAATTAGGCCGTGAAAATGAATATCGACATTTCTTCCACTAAAATGTTGCATTTTTTCAATTTCACAAAGGATAAAGGGGGTAAAAGCCGCCCAACATTTGTAAAGCAATTTCTCCCGAGTGCGGTGATACCCCACGTGTGGTCAATGGTTTTTCATTAGAAAGTAATTAACCCTTTCAGGACTGATCCATGTTTTGCTTTTTCTTTTTTCCTCCCCGCTTTCCGAGAGCCACAACTTTTTTATTTTTCCGTCAATAGAGCGCTGCGGGGGCTTATTTATTGCGGGACGAGCTGTCGTTTTTATTGGTACCATTTTTTGGTACATAAGACTTTTTGAGCACTTTTTATTACATTTTTTGGTAGAGCCAAGGTGACCAAAAAACTGAGATTTTGCCGTTTACAATTCTTTATTTTTCACGGCGTTCCCCGTGCGAGTTCAATAACGGTATATTGTAATAGCTTGGACTTTTACGGACGCAGCGATACCAATTTTGTGTATTTTTTGACATTACTTTAGAGAAAAAATGTAAAAAAGGGTTTCTTTTTGGACTTTAAATATTTAATACATTTTTCTACTAATAATAACTATTTACTTTTGTTTTTCCACATTTTATTAGTCCCCCGGGGAGACTTGAACCGGCGATCGTTAGATCACTGGTAGAATACACTGCAGTACTAATGTATTGCAGTATATTGTCATTTTTACAGGCTCCGGTAACAGCGCGATCGCTGTTTCTCCGTTAGTCCCGGGTGTCAGCTGTAATACACAGCCGACACCTGCAGCGTATGGCGCGGGCTCAGCGCGTTAGACACTCCATATATCACCCCCCGCACCACGACATGCTATTAAGTCATGGTGCGCGAAGGGGTTAATGCGCAGCCGATGGTGGAAAGTGAAAATTACCATTTTCCACTGATGTGCCATTTTAGTGCACTATATGTTGTTATGTTGTGCCCAGTTTGTGCCACAAATACCTCATAAAATATTAACCGGGTTCTCCCGGGCGTGGCGATGCCATATCGGTGGACGTAAACGGCTGTTTGGGCACGCTGCAGGGCTCAGAAGGGAGGGAGCGCCATTTGGCTTTTGGAGCGCAGGTTTTGCTTGGTAGTCGCTCTGGCGTTTTGCTGGTATTTCAGTTTATAATGTGGGGGCACATGTAGGCTGGGCAGAGAACATCAGGGGCATAGTCAGGGGGTATAATAATGGGGTAAATAGATAATAATCCGCAGATATGTGGCCGGTGTCGCACTGATAAATGGCGCCCGATCTTATCCACTTTTGGACACTCTGCACATTTTGCATCGCCATATTCTGAGAGCCGGAACTTCTTTTATTTTTTCTCCCCCGGAGCCGCGTGAGGGCTTATTTGTTGCGGGACAATCTGTAATTTTCATTGGTACCATTTTGGGGTACACGCCATTTTGTTGATCACTTTTTATTCCATTTTTCGGCAGGCCGGGTGACCAAAAACCAGCAATTCTGACAATGATTTTTATTTATTTTTGACGGCGTTCACCCTGGGCTATAAATGACCGTTATATGTTATTCTGCGGGTCGGTACGATTGCGGCGATTCCAGATCTATATCGTTATTTTTACATTTTGCAGCGTTTGCGCAATAAAATAACTTATTTAGAAAATAATTTATCTTTGGTGTCACCGTATTCTGAGAGCCGTAACGTTTTTTATTTTTGAGTCAAAAAAGCGGTGTAAGGGCTTGTTTTTTGCGGGACGGGTTGTAGTTTGTATCGGTACCATTTTGGCGTACGTGCGACTTCTTGATCACTTTTTATTGTATATTTTGGGAGGGGTGGTGACCAAAAAAATAGTGATTCTCGCTTTGTTTTTCGGTTATTTTTTTTGCAGTGTTCACCGTGCCGGAAAAATAACATTACAGTTTTATAGTTGGGGTCGTTACGAACGCGGTGATACCAAATATGTGCACTTTTTTTTTACGTGTTCATTTTTTTCCTATAATAAAATACTTACTATAAGAAAAGAAGCAGTTCTTGTTTATGTCACTTCTAACTTTTATTTTTACACTTTTTTTAAAACATTTGTATTCTTTTTTTTATTTTCACTTCTTCCACTAGGGGGCGCTGAGACCTGCAGCTCTGATCGCTGCTGGAACACATTACACTACACACGTAGTGTAATGTACTCCAACTGTCATTGTGACGTAACCGTCACATTGACAGGAACCCTCCGGCTGGTCCTCATAGGCTTCCGTACATGGCAACCCGGAGGTCATTGGTACCATCGCCAGCCCCCGTGATTTCACGTGGGGGCTGCCGATCAGCGCTAAACACCTTAATTGTGGCATTCAAAATCTATGGACTGCAGAGGGAAGGGTGACCCACAGATTCAGGGATTCCGGAGAACGGTTACCCTGGGAGAGGATCGACCGTTGAAGGGAGCAGGTGTGGAACTGTACAAAAAGTGTATTGTCTCTATCGAGGCCACCGTGGTTCCAAAAACCCTCATACAGTGGCAGAGTGAAGCCGAAGCAGCTCTCCGCAACGAGCGAATCCTGAGAAGCGATCCGGAGGGAGGAAGATTCTTGCAGACATAGGCCTGATTTACACGAGCGCGTGCGCAAACGGCACTTACCAGCTGCGTGTGTCATCAGTGTATGATGCGCGGCTGCGTGATTTTCTCGCAGCCGCCATCATTTTGACACTCCGTTTGGATGTTTGTAAACACGTGGTGCTTTTCTGTTTACATTCAGAGTTTGACAGCTGCTGCGCGAACCACGCAGTTTCCACAGAAGTGCTTCCGTGCGACCAGCGTGGTTTTCACGCACCCATTGAATTCAATGGGTGCGTGATACGCAAAAAACGGGGAAATATAGAACATGTCGTGAGTTTTACGCAGCAGACTCACGCTGCGCACAACTCACGGACTGTCTGCACGGCCCCATAGACTTGTATAGGTCCGTGCGACCGGCGTGAAAACCACGCGACCTGCACGGACGAAAATCACGGTCATGTAAATGATGCCATAGTGTCAAAAGCCATGCCCAGGAACACGACCTGCTGGGAAGTAGACAGGCAAGGTTTGGAGCCGTTGATAAACCAACCGAACCGATACAGGGTATCCAGCTTAATCTGGAGCGCCGTCTCTTTGTCCTCCCTGGAGGGGGACTTAACTAAAAGGTACGGGGTGACTGACACCCCCTTGGTCTAAAGAAGAGCCACCACGACAGAAATAACTTTTGTAAAGACTCTCGGGCCGAGGCCAGGCTGAAGGGATGAGCCCCAAATTGGTAACGATGGGACAGAACGGAAAGTGTAGGACGGGCTGGTGAGTCAGGCAAATCGTTACACGCAGAGAAGTCCTCAATATCCATCGAGGAGAGAACCGCCCCCCCCCTTGTTCCATGGAAGCGGCGACGACAGATCGAAGGGATTCCATATGGAAACGACGGACCGTGACACGTGCGCGGAGAGGCTTGAGGTCCAGAATGGGCCAAACCAACCTGTCCTTTTCCGGTACAACAAAAACGTTGGAGTAGAACCCCAAGGTACCGGAATGATCCCCCCTTAAAGGGACAGTGTCATGATTATTTTTTTTCGAATTAGTTTTTTTATTTAATAATAAAATATTAGATAAAATTTTTCACACACAAAGTTTTTTTTTATTGACACTTTCTTACTGTGCTGGGGGTTTCCATGTTTTATTTCATTTGTGTATGTGTCTGATAACGACACATACAGATGGAGTACGGCAGCACAGGGTACAGGACACAATGAGCGGCAGCCGTCCACTGCCTCTGCTATGAGGCTCCGGACTGCGCAGACGCAGGTCAGTCACACAGCGGAGAAGTTGTTTGCAGGGAGACAGCAGGCGCCATTATGAGGACCGGCTGCACTGCAGGTAAGGGGTGTGTCTCTGTCTGTCCCTCTCTCTCACAGACCCCCACTCTCATGACCCCCAGCCCCCCCTAGATGTATTGTCAGGGTGGATGGTGTACGGACTGTTATCGGGTGAGGTATCCGTCAGCAGGTCGGGGAGGAGACTGTCAGCAGCAGATGATTATTCCTATCCCAGAGTGGTGTGACAGTCTCCTCTACTGCGGAGGCGGCTTCTGCACTTCAGGGACGTCTGGCGTTCACACATTTCAGACACCTGAATTCAAGAAGTGGCATCCTCCAGATACAAAATCGGATTTACCAACCTATTGTCAGACTGTCAGCAAGATTGTATGGGGACGCTGGAGGAGACTGTCAGCAAGATTGGGTGGTGATGCGTCCCCACCCAAACTTGCTGACAGTCTCCTCCAGCATCACCACCCAATAGGTTGGTAAATCCGATTTTGTATCTGGAGGATGCCACTTCTTGAATCCAGGTGTCTGAAATGTGTGAGAGC
>NW_027463805.1:110000-228761 GCF_050947455.1 Rhinoderma darwinii
CTGAATGTTACGCCGGTTATGTACTGACGCGTTCTGCGCTGCCGCTTCTCTCCTGGACTCCTGAATGCTACACCGGTTATGTACTGACGTGTTCTGCGCTGCCGCTTCTCTCCCGGACTCCTGAATGTTACACCGGTTATGTACTGACGTGTTCTGCGCTGCCGCTTCTCTCCCGGACTCCTGAATGTTACACCGGTTATGTACTGACGCGTTCTGCGCTGCCGCTTCTCTCCCGGACTCCTGAATGTTACACCGGTTATGTACTGACGCGTTCTGCGCTGCCGCTTCTCTCCCGGACTCCTGAATGTTACACCGGTTATGTAGTGACGCGTTCTGCGCTGCCGCTTCTCTCCCGGACTCCTGAATGTTACGCCGGTTATGTAGTGACGCGTTCTGCGCTGCCGCTTCTCTCCCGGACTCCTGAATGTTACGCCGGTTATGTACTGACGCGTTCTGCGCTGCCGCTTTCTCCCGGACTCCTGAATGTTACACCGGTTATGTTGTGACGCGTTCTGCGCTGCCGCTTTCTCCCGGACTCCTGAATGTTACACCGGTTATGTAGTGACGCGTTCTGCGCTGCCGCTTCTCTCCCGGACTCCTGAATGTTACACCGGTTATGTAGTGACGCGTTCTGCGCTGCCGCTTCTCTCCCGGACTCCTGAATGTTACACCGGTTATGTACAGACGCGTTCTGCGCTGCCGCTTCTCTCCCGGACATTCTGAATGTTACACCGGTTATGTACTGACGTGTTCTGCGCTGCCGCTTCTCTCCTGGACTCCTCAATGTTACACCGGTTATGTACTGACGTGTTCTGCGCTGCCGCTTCTCTCCCGGACTCCTGAATGTTACACCGGTTATGTACTGACGCGTTCTGCGCTGCCGCTTCTCTCCCGGACTCCTGAATGTTACACCGGTTATGTACTGACGCGTTCTGCGCTGCCGCTTCTCTCCCGGACTCCTGAATGTTACACCGGTTATGTACTGACGCGTTCTGCGCTGCCGCTTCTCTCCCGGACTCCTGAATGTTACACCGGTTATGTAGTGACGCGTTCTGCGCTGCCGCTTCTCTCCCGGACTCCTGAATGTTACACCGGTTATGTACTGACGCGTTCTGCGCTGCCGCTTAGGAGTCCGGGGAGGCGGAGGGACCCGTGGACGTGGCGACATCTCATCTGGTCATAACTAATTGTCTTCTCTCCGTTATAGATGAGGAGGTGGAGCCGCCGTGTGCAGAGTCGCCCCAATGCAGCCCCACCATCAAGGAGGAGTGGGAGGAGCCTGGCGAGATAAGCGCGGAGGAGAAGAGTCTCATTCCCGGGCGGGTGAGTGACAGGATGAGGCGCTGACGTGTCTGCAGTGCGCGGGCCCCTCGTTCTTTATACCCCCCCCCCCCCCGCAGTGCTTTATAATTATACGTCCTCTAAATGCTTCGTAAATCTCTTACACCAGCCAATTATCGGGCAAACGCTCGTCCATCATCTGATCGTATCGTTTACGCAGCCGAATATATTATGGTTGTCGGCAGCGCATCTCCGTGTGCATGACACCGTGCTGCCGGTATGATGGTAATGTGTGGTGACGGGCGAGCGTAGTAAGGAGCGCCGATCAGCCAGCTGTCCTCTTGATCGTCGCTCATTTACATGGACCACGTCGTGCCGTGTAACAGGACCCCTGATGCCCTGGAGGTTGCCCTGAAGTAGGCGGAGCTCCTAGCGGCAGCAATATGTGACCTAGTAAGGAGCCTACCCTGTATAGATGCCACACAATAGTGACCACATGAGACTATAACTCTACTCACTGGTAATACTACATATCGACTGCCCAGCCACGTCCCTATACTGTCACTGCACTGACCTGGGGGGCTGAGGGAGCCAGAGTCATGTCCGATACATTACATTACTTATCCTGTACTGATCCTGAGTTACGCCCTGTATTATACTCCAGAGCTGCACTCACTATTCTACTGGTGGAGTCACTGTGTACATACATTACATTACTTATCCTGTACTGATCCTGAGTTACATCCTGTATTATACTCCAGAGCTGCACTCACTATTCTGCTGGTGGAGTCACTGTGTACATACATTACATTACTTATCCTGTGCTGATCCTGAGTTATATCCTGTATTATACTCCAGAGCTGCACTCACTATTCTGCTGGTGGAGTCACTGTGTACATACATTACATTACTTATCCTGTACTGATCCTGAGTTACATCCTGTATTATACTCCAGAGCTGCACTCACTGTTCTGCTGGTGGAGTCACTGTGTACATACATTACATTACTTATCCTGTACTGATCCTGAGTTATATCCTGTATTATACTCCAGAGCTGCACTCACTATTCTGCTGGTGGAGTCACTGTGTACATACATTACATTACTTATCCTTTACTGATCCTGAGTTATATCCTGTATTATACTCCAGAGCTGCGCTCACTATTCTGCTGGTGGAGTCACTGTGTACATACATTACATTACTTATCCTGTACTGATCCTGAGTTACATCCTGTATTATACTCCAGAGCTGCGCTCACTATTCTGCTGGTGGAGTCACTGTGTACATACATTACATTACTTATCCTGTACTGATCCTGAGTTACACCTGTATTATACTCCAGAGCTGCACTCACTATTCTGCTGGTGGAGTCACTGTGTATATACATTACATTACATTACTGATCCTGAGTTATATCCTATTACTATACTCCAGAGCTGCGCTCACTATTCTGCTGGTGGAGTCACTGTGTACATACATTACATTACTTATCCTGTACTGATCCTGAGTTACATCCTGTATTATACTCCGGAGCTGCACTCACTATTCTGCTGGTGGAGTCGCTGTGTACATACATTACATTACTTATCCTGTACTGATCCTGAGTTACACCTGTATTATACTCCAGAGCTGCGCTCACTATTCTGCTGGTGGAGTCACTGTGTACATACATTACATTACTTATCCTGTACTGATCCTGAGTTATATCCTGTATTATACTCCAGAGCTGCACTCACTAGTCTGCTGGTGGAGTCACTGTGTACATACATTACATTACTTATCCTGTACTGATCCTGAGTTATATCCTGTATTACACTCCAGAGCTGCACTCACTATTCTGCTGGTGGAGTCACTGTGTACATACATTACATTACTTATCCTGTACTGATCCTGAGTTATATCCTGTATTATACTCCAGAGCTGCACTCACTATTCTGCTGGTGGAGTCACTGTGTACATACATTACTTATCCTGTACTGATCCTGAGTTACATCCTGTATTATACTCCAGAGCTGCACTCACTATTCTGCTGGTGGAGTCACTGTGTACATACATTACATTACTTATCCTGTACCGATCCTGAGTTACATCCTGTATTACACTCCAGAGCTGCACTCACTATTCTGCTGGTGGAGTCACTGTGTACATACATTACTTATCCTGTACTGATCCTGAGTTACATCCTGTATTATACTCCAGAGCTGCACTCAATATTCTGCTGGTGGAGTCACTGTGTACATACATTACATTACTTATCCTGTACTGATCCTGAGTTATATCCTGTATTATACTCCAGAGCTGCACTCACTATTCTGCTGGTGGAGTCACTGTGTACATACATTACATTACTTATCCTGTACTGATCCTGAGTTATATCCTGTATTATACTCCAGAGCTGCACTCACTATTCTGCTGGTGGAGTCACTGTGTACATACATTACTTATCCTGTACTGATCCTGAGTTATATCCTGTATTACACTCCAGAGCTGCACTCACTATTCTGCTGGTGGAGTCACTGTGTACATACATTACTTATCCTGTACTGATCCTGAGTTACATCCTGTATTATACTCCAGAGCTGCACTCACTATTCTGCTGGTGGAGTCACTATGTACATACATTACATTACTTCTCTGTACTGATCCTGAGTTACATCCTGTATTATACTCCAGAGCTGCACTCACTATTCTGCTGGTGGAGTCACTGTGTACATACATTACATTACTTACCCTGTACTGATCCCTGTATTATACTCCAGAGCTGCACTCACTATTCTGCTGGTGGAGTCCCTGTGTACATACATTACATTACTTATCCTTTACTGATACTGAGTTACATCCTGTATTATACTCCAGAGCTGCACTCACTATTCTGCTGGTGGTGTCACTGTGTACATACATTACATTACTTATCCTGTACTGATCCTGAGTTACATCCTGTATTATACTCCAGAGCTGCACTCACTATTCTGCTGGTGGAGTCACTGTGTACATACATTACTTATCCTGTACTGATCCTGAGTTACATCCTGTATTATACTCCAGAGCTGCACTCACTAGTCTGCTGGTGGAGTCACTGTGTACATACATTACATTACTTATCCTGTACTGATCCTGAGTTACATCCTGTATTATACTCCAGAGCTGCACTCACTATTCTGCTGGTGGAGTCACTGTGTACATACATTACATTACTTATCCTGTACTGATCCTGAGTTATATCCTGTATTATACTCCAGAGCTGCACTCACTATTCTGCTGGTGGAGTCACTGTGTACATACATTACATTACTTATCCTGTACTGAACCTGAGTTACATCCTGTATTATACTCCAGAGCAGCACTCACTATTCTGCTGGTGCAGTCACTGTGTACATATATTACATTACTTATCCTGTACTGATGCTGAGTTACATCCTGTATTATACTCCAGAGCTGCACTCACTATTCTGCTGGTGGAGTCACTGTGTACATACGTTACATTACTTATCCTGTACTGATCCTGAGTTACATCCTGTATTATACTCCAGAGCTGCACTCACTATTCTGCTGGTGGAGTCACTGTGTACATACATTACATTACTTATCCTGTACTGATCCTGAGTTACATCCTGTATTATACTCCAGAGCTGCACTCACTATTCTGCTGGTGGCGTCACTGTGTACATACATTACTTATCCTGTCCTGATCCTGAGTTACATCCTGTATTATACTCCAGAGCTGTACTCACTAGTCTGCTGGTGGAGTCACTGTGTACATACATTACATTACTTATCCTGTACTGATCCTGAGTTACATCCTGTATTATTCTCCAGAGCTGCACTCACTATTCTGCTGGTGGAGTCACTGTGTACATACATTACATTACTTATCCTGTACTGATCCTGAGTTACATCCTGTATTATACTGCAGAGCTGCACTCACTATTCTGCTGGTGGAGTCACTGTGTACATACATTACATTACTTATCCTGTACTGATCCTGAGTTACATCCTGTATTATACTCCAGAGCTGCAGTCACTATTCTGCTGGTGGAGTCACTGTGTACATACATTACATTACTCCTGTACTGATCCTGAGTTATATCCTGTATTATACTCCAGAGCTGCACTCACTATTCTGCTGGCGGAGTCACTGTGTACATACATTACATTACTTATCCTGTACTGATCCTGAGTTATATCCTGTATTATACTCCAGAGCTGCACTCACTATTCTGCTGGTGGACTCACTGTGTACATACATTACTTATCCTGTACTGATCCTGAGTTACATCCTGTATTATACTCCAGAGCTGCACTCACTATTCTGCTGGTGGAGTCCCTGTGTACATACATTACATTACTTATCCTGTACTGATACTGAGTTACATCCTGTATTATACTCCAGAGCTGCACTCACTATACTGCTGGTATGATGTATGTGAAGCAGTGGCGGCTGTCAGTAACGTCTTATTCTTCTCCCTCCAGGGCATGGTGACGTTCCACAATGTGGCAGCGTATTTCTCCTCTAAGGAGTGGGGGAGGCTGGAGGACTGGCAAAAGGAGCTGTATAAGAATGTGATGCGGGAGATCCACGCTGCACTGGAGGGCATGGGTAAGCAGTGTCCCCCCTATAACAGCACTTGGGGGTACAGGAGGGGGGGTGGGTGAGGAGTATCCACAGCGCCGGGGGGTGAACAGTACGTTATATGATCGGGGCCGTGGCTGATGTGATGATTTTCTCCTCCGTTCTGGATGTGGAGAGTTTATAGATTATTATTATTTATTCTCCGTCCCCTCCACAGGTTACAAGATCGTAAACGGGGACGTCCTCCTGAAGATCAAAGACGAGGTGCAGGACAAGAGGGGCCCCGATCCTGGAGCAGGTGAGCTGTGGGGGGCGGGAGACCGTCTCTCATATTACGTGACTTGTTCTGAGCGCACACGTGTCACTACCCCCCGGGCGTCCTCGCAAAAGACCACGTCGTCCACATCAACCGGTCAAAGCTGATCTCTGATTGGCTGCTTTTTCTCTGAGAGTTACACTGGGCGATTATCGGGCAGACTAGTGTTCATATAAGGCTCGTTGCCGATAATTTCCCGGTATATACAGGGGAACGATCAGCAGAGGAACGAAAAAACGCTCAATCATCCGCCGGTCGTATCGTTTTAAAAAAGTTTAATATCCTGGTTGTCGGCAGCACATCGGTGTGTAAACCGGGAGACGCGCTGCCGACATGGTAATAATGGATGGGGACCAGAGATCGGAGTAACACGCGCTTGTCCCCATCCATAGCTCCGTGTGACAGGAGCAAACGGGCGCCGATCAACCATGTCTTGTTAAACGGCGGTCGCTGCCCGGCCGATTATCGGCCGGTGTAAAAGGGCCTGTACTAGTGTTAGCTTCAATAAACTTTATTGACCATAATTTAGTGACATCACTATGAATGATGCGTCACTGCCCGCTGTAATGACATCACTATGAATGACACGTCACTGCCCGCTGTAATGACATCACTATGAATGATACGTCACTGCCCGCTGTAATGACATCACTATGAATGATACGTCACTGCCCGCTGTAATGACATCACTATAAATGATACGTCACTGCCCGCTGTAATGACATCACTATGAATGATACGTCACTGCCGCTGTAATGACATCACTATGAATGATACGTCACTGCCGCTGTAATGACATCACTATGAATGATACGTCCCTGCCGCTGTAATGACATCACTATGAATGATATGTCACCGCCCGCTGTAATGACATCACTATGAATGATGCGTCACTGCCCTCTGTAATGACATCACTATGAATGATACGTCACTGCCCTCTGTAATGATATCACTATGAATGATACGTCACTGCCCTCTGTAATGACATCACTATGAATGATACGTCACTGCCCGCTGTAATGACATCACTATGAATGATACGTCACTGCCGCTGTAAAGACATCACTATGAATGATACGTCACTGCCCGCTGTAATGACATCACTATGAATGATACGTCACTGCCCGCTGTAATGACATCACTATGAATGATACGTCACTGCCCGCTGTAATGACATCACTATGAATGATGCGTCACTGCCCGCTGTAATGACATCACTATGAATGATACGTCACTGCCACTGTAATGACATCACTATGAATGATACGTCACCGCCCGCTGTAATGACATCACTATGAATGATACGTCACTGCCGCTGTAATGACATCACTATGAATGATACGTCACTGCCGCTGTAATGACATCACTATGAATGATACGTCACTGCCCGCTGTAATGACATCACTATGAATGACACGTCACTGCCCGCTGTAATGACATCACTATGAATGATACGTCACTGCCCGCTGTAGTGACATCACTATGAATGATACGTCACTGCCCGCTGTAGTGACATCACTATGAATGATACGTCACTGCCCGCTGTAATGACATCACTATGAATGATACGTCACCGCCCGCTGTAATGACATCACTATGAATGATACGTCACCGCCCGCTGTAATGACATCACTATGAATGACACGTCACTGCCGCTGTAATGACATCACTATGAATGATACGTCACTGCCCGCTGTAATGACATCACTATGAATGATACGTCACTGCCGCTGTAATGACATCGCTATGAATGATACGTCACTGCCCGCTGTAATGACATCACTATGAATGACACGTCACTGCCGCTGTAATGACATCACTATGAATGACGCGTCACTGCCCGCTGTAATGACATCACTATGAATGATACGTCACCGCCCGCTGTAATGACATCACTATGAATGATACGTCACTGCCCGCTGTAATGACATCACTATGAATAATACGTCACTGCCCGCTGTAATGACATCACTATGAATGACGCGTCACTGCCCGCTGTAATGACATCACTATGAATGATGCGTCACTGCCCTCTGTAATGATATCACTATGAATGACACGTCACCGCCCGCTGTAATGATATCACTATGAATGATACGTCACTGCCGCTGTAATGACATCACTATGAATGATACGTCACTGCCCGCTGTAATGACATCACTATGAATGATACGTCACTGCCCGCTGTAATGACATCACTATGAATGATACGTCACTGCCGCTGTAATGACATCACTATGAATGATACGTCACTGCCGCTGTAATGACATCACTATGAATGACACGTCACTGCCGCTGTAATGACATCACTATGAATGATACGTCACTGCCCGCTGTAATGACATCACTATGAATGACACGTCACTGCCGCTGTAATGACATCACTATGAATGATACGTCACTGCCGCTGTAATGGCATCACTATGAATGATACGTCACTGCCGCTGTAATGACATCACTATGAATGATACGTCACTGCCCGCTGTAATGACATCACTATGAATGACACGTCACTGCCGCTGTAATGACATCACTATGAATGATACGTCACTGCCCGCTGTAATGACATCACTATGAATGACACGTCACTGCCGCTGTAATGACATCACTATGAATGACACGTCACTTCCGCTGTAATGACATCACTATGAATGACACGTCACTGCCGCTGTAATGACATCACTATGAATGATATGTCACTGCCCGCTGTAATGACATCACTATGAATGATACGCCACTGCCGCTGTAATGACATCACTATGAATGATACGTCACTGCCCGCTGTAATGACATCACTATGAATGATACGTCACTGCCCGCTGTAATGACATCACTATGAATGACACGTCACCGCCCGCTGTAATGACATCACTATGAATGATACGTCACCGCCCGCTGTAATGACATCACTATGAATGATACGTCACTGCCCCTGTAATGACATCACTATGAATGACACGTCACTGCCGCTGTAATGACATCACTATGAATGATACGTCACTGCCCGCTGTAATGACATCACTATGAATGATACGTCGCTGCCCGCTGTAATGACATCACTATGAATGATACGTCGCTGCCCGCTGTAATGACATCACTATGAATGATACGTCACTGCCGCTGTAATGACATCACTATGAATGATACGTCACTGCCCGCTGTAATGACATCACTATGAATGACACGTCACTGCCGCTGTAATGACATCACTATGAATGATACGTCACTGCCGCTGTAATGACATCACTATGAATGATACGTCACTGCCCGCTGTAATGACATCACTATGAATGACACGTCCCTGCCGCTGTAATGACATCACTATGAATGATACGTCACTGCCGCTGTAATGACATCACTATGAATGATACGTCACTGCCGCTGTAATGACATCACTATGAATGACACGTCACTGCCCGCTGTAATGACATCACTATGAATGATACGTCACTGCCCGCTGTAATGACATCACTATGAATGATACGTCACTGCCGCTGTAATGACATCACTATGAATGATACGTCACTGCCGCTGTAATGACATCACTATGAATGATACGTCACTGCCACTGTAATGACATCACTATGAATGATACGTCACTGCCCGCTGTAATGACATCACTATGAATGATACGTCCCTGCCGCTGTAATGACATCACTATGAATGACACGTCACTGCCGCTGTAATGACATCACTATGAATGATGCGTCACTGCCGCTGTAATGACATCACTATGAATGATACGTCACTGCCCGCTGTAATGACATCACTATGAATGACACGTCACTGCCCGCTGTAATGACATCACTATGAATGATACGTCACTGCCGCTGTAATGACATCACTATGAATGATACGTCACTGCCCGCTGTAATGACATCACTATGAATGATACGTCACGCCCCCCTGTAATGACATCACTATGAATGATACGTCACTGCCGCTGTAATGACATCACTATGAATGACACGTCACTGCCGCTGTAATGACATCACTATGAATGATACGTCACTGCCGCTGTAATGACATCACTATGAATGATGCGTCACTGCCCGCTGTAATGACATCACTATGAATGACACGTCACTGCCGCTGTAATGACATCACTATGAATGACACGTCACTGCCGCTGTAATGACATCACTATGAATGATACGTCACTGCCCCTGTAATGACATCACTATGAATGATACGTCACTGCCCCTGTAATGACATCACTATGAATGATACGTCACTGCCGCTGTAATGACATCACTATGAATGATATGTCACTGCCGCTGTAATGACATCACTATGAATGACACGTCACTGCCGCTGTAATGACATCAATATGAATGATACGTCCCTGCCGCTGTAATGACATCACTATGAATGACACGTCACTGCCGCTGTAATGACATCACTATGAATGATACGTCACTGCCCGCTGTAATGATATCACTATGAATGATACGTCACTGCCCGCTGTAATGACATCACTATGAATGACACGTCACTGCCGCTGTAATGACATCACTATGAATGATACGTCACTGCCCGCTGTAATGATATCACTATGAATGACACGCCACTGCCCGCTGTAATGGCATCACTATGAATGATACGTCACCGCCCGCTGTAATGACATCACTATGAATGATACGTCACTGCCCGCTGTAATGACATCACTATGAATGATACGTCACCGCCGCTGTAATGACATCACTATGAATGACACGTCACTGCCGCTGTAATGACATCACTATAAATGATACGTCGCTGCCCGCTGTAATGACATCACTATGAATGACGCGTCGCTGCCCGCTGTAATGACATCACTATGAATGATACGTCACTGCCCGCTGTAATGACATCACTATGAATGACGCGTCACTGCCCGCTGTAATGACATCACTATGAATGATATGTCACAGCCCCTGTAATGACATCACTATGAATGACGCGTCACTGCCCGCTGTAATGACATCACTATGAATGATACGTCACTGCCCGCTGTAATGACATCACTATGAATGATACGTCACTACCCGCTGTAATGACATCACTATGAATGACACGTCACTGCCGCTGTAATGACATCACTATAAATGATACGTCACTGCCGCTGTAATGACATCACTATGAATGATACGTCACTGCCCGCTGTAATGACATCACTATGAATGACACGTCACCGCCCGCTGTAATGACATCACTATGAATGATACGTCACTGCCCGCTGTAATGACATCACTATGAATGATACGTCACCGCCCGCTGTAATGACATCACTATGAATGATACGTCACTGCCCGCTGTAATGACATCACTATGAATGATACGTCCCTGCCGCTGTAATGGCATCACTATGAATGATACGTCACTGCCCTCTGTAATGACATCACTATGAATGACACGTCACTGCCGCTGTAATGACATCACTATGAATGATACGTCACTGCCGCTGTAATGACATCACTATAAATGATACGTCACTGCCCGCTGTAATGACATCACTATGAATGATACGTCACTGCCCGCTGTAATGACATCACTATGAATGACACGTCACTGCCCGCTGTAATGACATCACTATGAATGATACGTCACCGCCCGCTGTAATGACATCACTATGAATGATACGTCACTGCCCCTGTAATGACATCACTATGAATGATACGTCACTGCCCGCTGTAATGATATCACTATGAATGATACGTCACTGCCCGCTGTAATGATATCACTATGAATGATACGTCACTGCCGCTGTAATGACATCACTATGAATGATACGTCACTGCCGCTGTAATGACATCACTATGAATGATACGTCACTGCCCGCTGTAATGACATCACTATGAATGATACGTCACTGCCCGCTGTAATGACATCACTATGAATGATACGTCACTGCCCCTGTAATGACATCACTATGAATGATACGTCACTGCCGCTGTAATGACATCACTATGAATGATATGTCACTGCCGCTGTAATGACATCACTATGAATGACACGTCACTGCCGCTGTAATGACATCAATATGAATGATACGTCCCTGCCGCTGTAATGACATCACTATGAATGACACGTCACTGCCGCTGTAATGACATCACTATGAATGATACGTCACTGCCCGCTGTAATGACATCACTATGAATGATACGTCACTGCCCGCTGTAATGACATCACTATGAATGATACGTCACTGCCCGCTGTAATGGCATCACTATGAATGATACGTCACTGCCCGCTGTAATGACATCACTATGAATGATACGTCACTGCCCGCTGTAATGACATCACTATGAATGATATGTCACCGCCCGCTGTAATGGCATCACTATGAATGATACGTCACCGCCCGCTGTAATGACATCACTATGAATGATACGTCACCGCCCGCTGTAATGACATCACTATGAATGATACGTCACCGCCCGCTGTAATGACATCACTATGAATGATACGTCACCGCCCGCTGTAATGACATCACTATGAATGACACGTCACTGCCGCTGTAATGACATCACTATAAATGACACGTCGCTGCCCGCTGTAATGACATCACTATGAATGACACGTCGCTGCCCGCTGTAATGACATCACTATGAATGATACGTCGCTGCCCGCTGTAATGACATCACTATGAATGACACGTCGCTGCCCGCTGTAATGACATCACTATGAATGATACGTCACTGCCGCTGTAATGACATCACTATGAATGATACGTCACTGCCGCTGTAATGACATCACTATGAATGATACGTCACTGCCGCTGTAATGACATCACTATGAATGATACGTCACTGCCGCTGTAATGACATCACTATAAATGATACGTCACTGCCGCTGTAATGACATCACTATGAATGATACGTCACTGCCGCTGTAATGACATCACTATGAATGATACGTCACTGCCCGCTGTAATGACATCACTATGAATGACACGTCACTGCCGCTGTAATGACATCACTATAAATGATACGTCACTGCCGCTGTAATGACATCACTATGAATGACACGTCACTGGCCGCTGTAATGACATCACTATGAATGATACGTCACCGCCCGCTGTAATGACATCACTATGAATGATACGTCACCGCCCGCTGTAATGACATCACTATGAATGATACGTCACTGCCCTCTGTAATGACATCACTATGAATGACACGTCACTGCCGCTGTAATGACATCACTATGAATGATACGTCCCTGCCGCTGTAATGGCATCACTATGAATGATACGTCACTGCCCTCTGTAATGACATCACTATGAATGACACGTCACTGCCGCTGTAATGACATCACTATGAATGATACGTCACTGCCGCTGTAATGACATCACTATGAATGATACGTCACTGCCCGCTGTAATGACATCACTATGAATGATACGTCACTGCCCGCTGTAATGACATCACTATGAATGACACGTCACTGCCCGCTGTAATGACATCACTATGAATGATACGTCACCGCCCGCTGTAATGACATCACTATGAATGATACGTCACTGCCCCTGTAATGACATCACTATGAATGATACGTCACTGCCCGCTGTAATGACATCACTATGAATGATACGTCACTGCCCCTGTAATGACATCACTATGAATGATACGTCACTGCCGCTGTAATGACATCACTATGAATGACACGTCACCGCCCGCTGTAATGACATCACTATGAATGACACGTCACCGCCCGCTGTAATGACATCACTATGAATGATACGTCACTGCCCCTGTAATGACATCACTATGAATGACACGTCACTGCCGCTGTAATGACATCACTATGAATGATACGTCACTGCCCGCTGTAATGACATCACTATGAATGATACGTCCCTGCCGCTGTAATGACATCACTATGAATGATACGTCACTGCCCGCTGTAATGACATCACTATGAATGATACGTCACTGCCGCTGTAATGACATCACTATGAATGATACGTCCCTGCCGCTGTAATGACATCACTATGAATGATACGTCACTGCCCGCTGTAATGACATCACTATGAATGATACGTCACTGCCGCTGTAATGACATCACTATGAATGATACGTCACTGCCCGCTGTAATGACATCACTATGAATGACACGTCACTGCCGCTGTAATGACATCACTATGAATGATACGTCACTGCCGCTGTAATGACATCACTATGAATGATACGTCACTGCCCGCTGTAATGACATCACTATGAATGACACGTCCCTGCCGCTGTAATGACATCACTATGAATGATACGTCACTGCCGCTGTAATGACATCACTATGAATGATACGTCACTGCCCTCTGTAATGACATCACTATGAATGATACGTCACCGCCCGCTGTAGTGACATCACTATGAATGATACGTCACTGCCCGCTGTAATGACATCACTATGAATGATACGTCACTGCCCGCTGTAATGACATCACTATGAATGATACGTCACTGCCGCTGTAATGACATCACTATGAATGATACGTCCCTGCCGCTGTAATGACATCACTATGAATGATACGTCACTGCCCGCTGTAATGACATCACTATGAATGATACGTCACTGCCCGCTGTAATGACATCACTATGAATGATACGTCACTGCCGCTGTAATGACATCACTATGAATGATACGTCACTGCCGCTGTAATGACATCACTATGAATGACACGTCACTGCCCGCTGTAATGACATCACTATGAATGATACGTCACTGCCCGCTGTAATGACATCACTATGAATGACACGTCCCTGCCGCTGTAATGACATCACTATGAATGATACGTCACTGCCGCTGTAATGACATCACTATGAATGATACGTCACTGCCGCTGTAATGACATCACTATGAATGACACGTCACTGCCCGCTGTAATGACATCACTATGAATGATACGTCACTGCCGCTGTAATGACATCACTATGAATGATACGTCACTGCCGCTGTAATGACATCACTATGAATGACACGTCACTGCCCGCTGTAATGACATCACTATGAATGATACGTCACTGCCCGCTGTAATGACATCACTATGAATGATATGTCACTGCCGCTGTAATGACATCACTATGAATGATGCGTCACTGCCCGCTGTAATGACATCACTATGAATGACGCGTCACTGCCGCTGTAATGACATCACTATGAATGACACGTCACTGCCGCTGTAATGACTTCACTATGAATGATACGTCACTGCCCCTGTAATGACATCACTATGAATGATACGTCACTGCCCCTGTAATGACATCACTATGAATGATACGTCACTGCCGCTGTAATGACATCACTATGAATGATATGTCACTGCCGCTGTAATGACATCACTATGAATGACACGTCACTGCCGCTGTAATGACATCAATATGAATGATACGTCCCTGCCGCTGTAATGACATCACAGTGAATGATACGTCACTGCCCGCTGTAATGACATCACTATGAATGATATGTCACAGCCCCTGTAATGACATCACTATGAATGACGCGTCACTGCCCGCTGTAATGACATCACTATGAATGACACGTCACTGCCGCTGTAATGACATCACTATGAATGACACGTCACTGCCGCTGTAATGACATCAATATGAATGATACGTCACTGCCGCTGTAATGACATCACAGTGAATGATACGTCACTGCCCGCTGTAATGACATCACTATGAATGACATCACTATGAATGATACGTCACTGCCGCTGTAATGACATCACTATGAATGATACGTCACTGCCCGCTGTAATGACATCACTATGAATGATTCGTCACTGCCCGCTGTAATGACATCACTATGAATGACGTGTCACTGCCCGCTCTAATGACATCACTATGAATGATACGTCACTGCCCGCTGTAATGACATCACTATGAATGACACGTCACTGCCCGCTGTAATGACATCACTATGAATGATACGTCACTGCCGCTGTAATGACATCACTATGAATGACATCACTATGAATGATACGTCCCTGCCGCTGTAATGACATCACAGTGAATGATACGTCACTGACCGCTGTAATGACATCACTATGAATGATACGTCACTGCCGCTGTAATGACATCGCTATGAATGACACGTCACTGCCGCTGTAATGACATCACTATAAATGATACGTCACTGCCCGCTGTAATGACATCACTATGAATGACACGTCACTGCCGCTGTAATTACATCAATATGAATGATACGTCCCTGCCGCTGTAATGACATCACTATGAATGATACGTCACTGCCCGCTGTAATGACATCACTATGAATGATATGTCACAGCCCCTGTAATGACATCACTATGAATGACGCGTCACTGCCCGCTGTAATGACATCACTATGAATGACACGTCACTGCCGCTGTAATGACATCCCTATGAATGACACGTCACTGCCGCTGTAATGACATCAATATGAATGATACGTCCCTGCCGCTGTAATGACATCACAGTGAATGATACGTCACTGACCGCTGTAATGACATCACTATGAATGATACGTCACTGCCGCTGTAATGACATCACTATGAATGACATCACTATGAATGATACGTCCCTGCCGCTGTAATGACATCACAGTGAATGATACGTCACTGACCGCTGTAATGACATCACTATGAATGATACGTCAATGCCGCTGTAATGACATCACTATGAATGACATCACTATGAATGATACGTCACTGCCCGCTGTAATGACATCACTATGAATGACACGTCACTGCCCGCTGTAATGACATCACTATGAATGATACGTCACCGCCCGCTGTAATGACATCACTATGAATGATACGTCACTGCCCCTGTAATGACATCACTATGAATGATACGTCACTGCCCGCTGTAATGACATCACTATGAATGATACGTCACTGCCCCTGTAATGACATCACTATGAATGATACGTCACTGCCGCTGTAATGACATCACTATGAATGATACGTCACTGCCCGCTGTAATGACATCACTATGAATGACACGTCACCGCCCGCTGTAATGACATCACTATGAATGATACGTCACTGCCCCTGTAATGACATCACTATGAATGACACGTCACTGCCGCTGTAATGACATCACTATGAATGATACGTCACTGCCCGCTGTAATGACATCACTATGAATGATACGTCCCTGCCGCTGTAATGACATCACTATGAATGATACGTCACTGCCCGCTGTAATGACATCACTATGAATGATACGTCACTGCCGCTGTAATGACATCACTATGAATGATACGTCCCTGCCGCTGTAATGACATCACTATGAATGATACGTCACTGCCCGCTGTAATGACATCACTATGAATGATACGTCACTGCCGCTGTAATGACATCACTATGAATGATACGTCACTGCCCGCTGTAATGACATCACTATGAATGACACGTCACTGCCGCTGTAATGACATCACTATGAATGATACGTCACTGCCGCTGTAATGACATCACTATGAATGATACGTCACTGCCCGCTGTAATGACATCACTATGAATGACACGTCCCTGCCGCTGTAATGACATCACTATGAATGATACGTCACTGCCGCTGTAATGACATCACTATGAATGATACGTCACTGCCCTCTGTAATGACATCACTATGAATGATACGTCACCGCCCGCTGTAGTGACATCACTATGAATGATACGTCACTGCCCGCTGTAATGACATCACTATGAATGATACGTCACTGCCCGCTGTAATGACATCACTATGAATGATACGTCACTGCCGCTGTAATGACATCACTATGAATGATACGTCCCTGCCGCTGTAATGACATCACTATGAATGATACGTCACTGCCCGCTGTAATGACATCACTATGAATGATACGTCACTGCCCGCTGTAATGACATCACTATGAATGATACGTCACTGCCGCTGTAATGACATCACTATGAATGATACGTCACTGCCGCTGTAATGACATCACTATGAATGACACGTCACTGCCCGCTGTAATGACATCACTATGAATGATACGTCACTGCCCGCTGTAATGACATCACTATGAATGACACGTCCCTGCCGCTGTAATGACATCACTATGAATGATACGTCACTGCCGCTGTAATGACATCACTATGAATGATACGTCACTGCCGCTGTAATGACATCACTATGAATGACACGTCACTGCCCGCTGTAATGACATCACTATGAATGATACGTCACTGCCGCTGTAATGACATCACTATGAATGATACGTCACTGCCGCTGTAATGACATCACTATGAATGACACGTCACTGCCCGCTGTAATGACATCACTATGAATGATACGTCACTGCCCGCTGTAATGACATCACTATGAATGATATGTCACTGCCGCTGTAATGACATCACTATGAATGATGCGTCACTGCCCGCTGTAATGACATCACTATGAATGACGCGTCACTGCCGCTGTAATGACATCACTATGAATGACACGTCACTGCCGCTGTAATGACTTCACTATGAATGATACGTCACTGCCCCTGTAATGACATCACTATGAATGATACGTCACTGCCCCTGTAATGACATCACTATGAATGATACGTCACTGCCGCTGTAATGACATCACTATGAATGATATGTCACTGCCGCTGTAATGACATCACTATGAATGACACGTCACTGCCGCTGTAATGACATCAATATGAATGATACGTCCCTGCCGCTGTAATGACATCACAGTGAATGATACGTCACTGCCCGCTGTAATGACATCACTATGAATGATATGTCACAGCCCCTGTAATGACATCACTATGAATGACACGTCACTGCCGCTGTAATGACATCACTATGAATGATACGTCACTGCCCGCTGTAATGACATCACTATGAATGATACGTCACTGCCCCTGTAATGATATCACTATGAATGATACGTCACTGCCCGCTGTAATGACATCACTATGAATGATACGTCCCTGCCGCTGTAATGACATCACTATGAATGATACGTCACTGCCCGCTGTAATGACATCACTATGAATGATACGTCACTGCCGCTGTAATGACATCACTATGAATGATACGTCACTGCCCTCTGTAATGATATCACTATGAATGATACGTCACTGCCCGCTGTAATGACATCACTATGAATGATACGTCCCTGCCGCTGTAATGACATCACTATGAATGATACGTCACTGCCCGCTGTAATGACATCACTATGAATGATACGTCACTGCCGCTGTAATGACATCACTATGAATGATACGTCCCTGCCGCTGTAATGACATCACTATGAATGATACGTCACTGCCCGCTGTAATGACATCACTATGAATGATACGTCACTGCCGCTGTAATGACATCACTATGAATGATACGTCACTGCCCGCTGTAATGACATCACTATGAATGACACGTCACTGCCGCTGTAATGACATCACTATGAATGATACGTCACTGCCGCTGTAATGACATCACTATGAATGATACGTCACTGCCCGCTGTAATGACATCACTATGAATGACACGTCCCTGCCGCTGTAATGACATCACTATGAATGATACGTCACTGCCGCTGTAATGACATCACTATGAATGATACGTCACTGCCCTCTGTAATGACATCACTATGAATGATACGTCACCGCCCGCTGTAGTGACATCACTATGAATGATACGTCACTGCCCGCTGTAATGACATCACTATGAATGATACGTCACTGCCCGCTGTAATGACATCACTATGAATGATACGTCACTGCCGCTGTAATGACATCACTATGAATGATACGTCCCTGCCGCTGTAATGACATCACTATGAATGATACGTCACTGCCCGCTGTAATGACATCACTATGAATGATACGTCACTGCCCGCTGTAATGACATCACTATGAATGATACGTCACTGCCGCTGTAATGACATCACTATGAATGATACGTCACTGCCGCTGTAATGACATCACTATGAATGACACGTCACTGCCCGCTGTAATGACATCACTATGAATGATACGTCACTGCCCGCTGTAATGACATCACTATGAATGACACGTCCCTGCCGCTGTAATGACATCACTATGAATGATACGTCACTGCCGCTGTAATGACATCACTATGAATGATACGTCACTGCCGCTGTAATGACATCACTATGAATGACACGTCACTGCCCGCTGTAATGACATCACTATGAATGATACGTCACTGCCGCTGTAATGACATCACTATGAATGATACGTCACTGCCGCTGTAATGACATCACTATGAATGACACGTCACTGCCCGCTGTAATGACATCACTATGAATGATACGTCACTGCCCGCTGTAATGACATCACTATGAATGATATGTCACTGCCGCTGTAATGACATCACTATGAATGATGCGTCACTGCCCGCTGTAATGACATCACTATGAATGACGCGTCACTGCCGCTGTAATGACATCACTATGAATGACACGTCACTGCCGCTGTAATGACTTCACTATGAATGATACGTCACTGCCCCTGTAATGACATCACTATGAATGATACGTCACTGCCCCTGTAATGACATCACTATGAATGATACGTCACTGCCGCTGTAATGACATCACTATGAATGATATGTCACTGCCGCTGTAATGACATCACTATGAATGACACGTCACTGCCGCTGTAATGACATCAATATGAATGATACGTCCCTGCCGCTGTAATGACATCACAGTGAATGATACGTCACTGCCCGCTGTAATGACATCACTATGAATGATATGTCACAGCCCCTGTAATGACATCACTATGAATGACGCGTCACTGCCCGCTGTAATGACATCACTATGAATGACACGTCACTGCCGCTGTAATGACATCACTATGAATGACACGTCACTGCCGCTGTAATGACATCAATATGAATGATACGTCACTGCCGCTGTAATGACATCACAGTGAATGATACGTCACTGCCCGCTGTAATGACATCACTATGAATGACATCACTATGAATGATACGTCACTGCCGCTGTAATGACATCACTATGAATGACATCACTATGAATGATACGTCACTGCCCGCTGTAATGACATCACTATGAATGATTCGTCACTGCCCGCTGTAATGACATCACTATGAATGACGTGTCACTGCCCGCTCTAATGACATCACTATGAATGATACGTCACTGCCCGCTGTAATGACATCACTATGAATGACACGTCACTGCCCGCTGTAATGACATCACTATGAATGATACGTCACTGCCGCTGTAATGACATCACTATGAATGACATCACTATGAATGATACGTCCCTGCCGCTGTAATGACATCACAGTGAATGATACGTCACTGACCGCTGTAATGACATCACTATGAATGATACGTCACTGCCGCTGTAATGACATCGCTATGAATGACACGTCACTGCCGCTGTAATGACATCACTATAAATGATACGTCACTGCCCGCTGTAATGACATCACTATGAATGACACGTCACTGCCGCTGTAATTACATCAATATGAATGATACGTCCCTGCCGCTGTAATGACATCACTATGAATGATACGTCACTGCCCGCTGTAATGACATCACTATGAATGATATGTCACAGCCCCTGTAATGACATCACTATGAATGACGCGTCACTGCCCGCTGTAATGACATCACTATGAATGACACGTCACTGCCGCTGTAATGACATCCCTATGAATGACACGTCACTGCCGCTGTAATGACATCAATATGAATGATACGTCCCTGCCGCTGTAATGACATCACAGTGAATGATACGTCACTGACCGCTGTAATGACATCACTATGAATGATACGTCACTGCCGCTGTAATGACATCACTATGAATGACATCACTATGAATGATACGTCCCTGCCGCTGTAATGACATCACAGTGAATGATACGTCACTGACCGCTGTAATGACATCACTATGAATGATACGTCAATGCCGCTGTAATGACATCACTATGAATGACATCACTATGAATGATACGTCACTGCCCGCTGTAATGACATCACTATGAATGACACGTCACTGCCGCTGTAATGACATCACTATGAATGATGCGTCACTGCCCCTGTAATGACATCACTATGAATGATACGTCACTGCCCCTGTAATGACATCACTATGAATGATACGTCACTGCCGCTGTAATGACATCACTATGAATGATATGTCACTGCCGCTGTAATGACATCACTATGAATGACACGTCACTGCCGCTGTAATGACATCAATATGAATGATACGTCCCTGCCGCTGTAATGACATCACAGTGAATGATACGTCACTGCCCGCTGTAATGACATCACTATGAATGATATGTCACAGCCCCTGTAATGACATCACTATGAATGACGCGTCACTGCCCGCTGTAATGACATCACTATGAATGACACGTCACTGCCGCTGTAATGACATCCCTATGAATGACACGTCACTGCCGCTGTAATGACATCAATATGAATGATACGTCCCTGCCGCTGTAATGACATCACAGTGAATGATACGTCACTGACCGCTGTAATGACATCACTATGAATGATACGTCACTGCCGCTGTAATGACATCACTATGAATGACATCACTATGAATGACACGTCACTGCCCGCTGTAATGACATCACTATGAATGATACGTCACTGCCGCTGTAATGACATCACTATGAATGATACGTCACTGCCGCTGTAATGACATCACTATGAATGATACGTCACTGCCGCTGTAATGACATCACTATGAATGATACTTCACTGCCCGCTGTAATGACATCACTATGAATGACACGTCACTGCCCGCTGTAATGACATCACTATGAATGATATGTCACTGCCCGCTGTAATGACATCACTATGAATTATACGTCACTGCCCCTGTAATGACATCACTATGAATGATACGTCACTGCCCGCTGTAATGACATCACTATGAATGACACGTCACTTCCGCTGTAATGACATCACTATGAATGACAAGTCACTGCCCGCTGTAATGATATCACTATGAATGATACGTCACTGCCGCTGTAATGACATCACTATGAATGATAAGTCACTGCCGCTGTAATGATATCACTATGAATGATACGTCACTGCCGCTGTAATGACATCACTATGAATGATACGTCACTGCCGCTGTAATGACATCACTATGAATGACACGTCACTGCCCGCTGTAATGACATCACTATGAATGATATGTCACTGCCGCTGTAATGACATCACTATGAATGACACGTCACTGCCCGCTGTAATGACATCACTATGAATGATACGTCACCGCCCGCTGTAATGACATCACTATGAATCACACGTCACTGCCGCTGTAATGACATCACTATGAATGATACGTCACTGCCCGCTGTAATGACATCACTATGAATGATATGTCACTGCCCCTGTAATGACATCACTATGAATGATACGTCACTGCCCGCTGTAATGACATCACTATGAATGATACGTCACTGCCCGCTGTAATGACATCACTATGAATGATACGTCACTGCCCTCTGTAATGACATCACTATGAATGACACGTCACTGCTGCTGTAATGACATCACTATGAATGATACGTCCCTGCCGCTGTAATGGCATCACTATGAATGATACGTCACTGCCGCTGTAATGACATCACTATGAATGATACGTCACTGCCGCTGTAATGACATCACTATGAATGATACGTCACTGCCCGCTGTAATGACATCACTATGAATGATACGTCACTGCCCGCTGTAATGACATCACTATGAATGACACGTCACTGCCCGCTGTAATGACATCACTATGAATGATACGTCACCGCCCGCTGTAATGACATCACTATGAATGATACGTCACTGCCCCTGTAATGACATCACTATGAATGATACGTCACTGCCCGCTGTAATGACATCACTATGAATGACACGTCACTGCCGCTGTAATGACATCACTATGAATGATACGTCACTGCCCGCTGTAATGACATCACTATGAATGATACGTCCCTGCCGCTGTAATGACATCACTATGAATGATACGTCACTGCCCGCTGTAATGACATCACTATGAATGATACGTCACTGCCCGCTGTAATGACATCACTATGAATGATACGTCACTGCCGCTGTAATGACATCACTATGAATGATACGTCACTGCCCGCTGTAATGACATCACTATGAATGACACGTCACTGCCGCTGTAATGACATCACTATGAATGATACGTCACTGCCGCTGTAATGACATCACTATGAATGATACGTCACTGCCCGCTGTAATGACATCACTATGAATGACACGTCCCTGCCGCTGTAATGACATCACTATGAATGATACGTCACTGCCGCTGTAATGACATCACTATGAATGATACGTCACTGCCGCTGTAATGACATCACTATGAATGACACGTCACTGCCCGCTGTAATGACATCACTATGAATGATACGTCACTGCCGCTGTAATGACATCACTATGAATGATACGTCACTGCCCGCTGTAATGACATCACTATGAATGATACGTCACCGCCCGCTGTAATGACATCACTATGAATGATATGTCACTGCCCCTGTAATGACATCACTATGAATGATACGTCACTGCCCCTGTAATGACATCACTATGAATGATATGTCACTGCCGCTGTAATGACATCACTATGAATGATGCGTCACTGCCCCTGTAATGACATCACTATGAATGATATGTCACTGCCGCTGTAATGACATCACTATGAATGATGCGTCACTGCCCGCTGTAATGACATCACTATGAATGACACGTCACTGCCGCTGTAATGACATCACTATGAATGACACGTCACTGCCGCTGTAATGACATCACTATGAATGATACGTCACTGCCCCTGTAATGACATCACTATGAATGATACGTCACTGCCCCTGTAATGACATCACTATGAATGATACGTCACTGCCGCTGTAATGACATCACTATGAATGATATGTCACTGCCGCTGTAATGACATCACTATGAATGACACGTCACTGCCGCTGTAATGACATCAATATGAATGATACGTCCCTGCCGCTGTAATGACATCACAGTGAATGATACGTCACTGCCCGCTGTAATGACATCACTATGAATGATATGTCACAGCCCCTGTAATGACATCACTATGAATGACACGTCACTGCCGCTGTAATGACATCCCTATGAATGACACGTCACTGCCGCTGTAATGACATCAATATGAATGATACGTCCCTGCCGCTGTAATGACATCACAGTGAATGATACGTCACTGACCGCTGTAATGACATCACTATGAATGATACGTCACTGCCGCTGTAATGACATCACTATGAATGACATCACTATGAATGATACGTCCCTGCCGCTGTAATGACATCACTATGAATGATACGTCCCTGCCGCTGTAATGACATCACAGTGAATGATACGTCACTGACCGCTGTAATGACATCACTATGAATGATACGTCACTGCCGCTGTAATGACATCACTATGAATGATACGTCACTGCCCGCTGTAATGACATCACTATGAATGATACGTCACTGCCGCTGTAATGACATCACTATGAATGATACGTCACTGCCCGCTGTAATGACATCACTATGAATGATACGTCACTGCCGCTGTAATGACATCACTATGAATGATACGTCACTGCCGCTGTAATGACATCACTATGAATGATACGTCACTGCCCGCTGTAATGACATCACTATGAATGACACGTCACTGCCCGCTGTAATGACATCACTATGAATGATATGTCACTGCCCGCTGTAATGACATCACTATGAATTATACGTCACTGCCCCTGTAATGACATCACTATGAATGATACGTCACTGCCCGCTGTAATGACATCACTATGAATGATACGTCACTGCCCCTGTAATGACATCACTATGAATGATACGTCACTGCCCGCTGTAATGACATCACTATGAATGACACGTCACTTCCGCTGTAATGACATCACTATGAATGATAAGTCACTGCCGCTGTAATGATATCACTATGAATGATACGTCACTGCCGCTGTAATGACATCACTATGAATGATAAGTCACTGCCGCTGTAATGATATCACTATGAATGATACGTCACTGCCGCTGTAATGACATCACTATGAATGACACGTCACTGCCCGCTGTAATGACATCACTATGAATGATATGTCACTGCCGCTGTAATGACATCACTATGAATGACACGTCACTGCCCGCTGTAATGACATCACTATGAATGATACGTCACCGCCCGCTGTAATGACATCACTATGAATCACACGTCACTGCCGCTGTAATGACATCACTATGAATGATACGTCACTGCCCCTGTAATGACATCACTATGAATCACACGTCACTGCCGCTGTAATGACATCACTATGAATGATACGTCACCGCCCGCTGTAATGACATCACTATGAATCACACGTCACTGCCGCTGTAATGACATCACTATGAATGATATGTCACTGCCCCTGTAATGACATCACTATGAATCACACGTCACTGCCGCTGTAATGACATCACTATGAATGATACGTCACTTCCCGCTGTAATGACATCACTATGAATGATACGTCACTGCCCGCTGTAATGACATCACTATGAATGATACGTCACTGCCGCTGTAATGACATCACTATGAATGATACGTCACTGCCGCTGTAATGACATCACTATGAATGATATGTCACTGCCCGCTGTAATGAGATCACTATGAATGATACGTCACTGCCCGCTGTAATGACATCACTATGAATGATATGTCACTGCCCGCTGTAATGACATCACTATGAATGATACGTCACTGCCGCTGTAATGTCATCACTATGAATGATACGTCACTGCCCGCTGTAATGACATCACTATGAATGATACGTCACTGCCCGCTGTAATGACATCACTATGAATGATACGTCACTGCCCGCTGTAATGACATCACTATGAATGATACGTCACTGCCCTCTGTAATTACATCACTATGAATAATACGTCACTGCCCGCTGTAATGACATCACTATGAATGATACGTCACTGCCCTCTGTAATGACATCACTATGAATGATACGTCACTGCCCGCTGTAATGACATCACTATGGATCACAACGGCGCCCCAGTGAGGTAGAGCTGGGGCGGTGATGCAGGAGGGAAAGGCAGTTGAGCGCTGAATTTCGCTCCACTGCTCAGTCAGAACCTGGCGGGGCTGGGCTCTGTTGTCACGAGACCTCGCTGGTTCACATACAGGACAGCGGATAGCCGGTCCGGTTGCGGCACAGAGGCTGCGTACAGAAATTGTGATGTACTGGATAGCTAAAGGCCCGGCTGTGGCACATTAGAGTATTAAGAGTACTAAGCACTCGACGCGCGTTTCGCCAGCATTCTGGCCTCTAGGGGTGGGGGACCGCCATTACACTGCCCTATAAATAGTCAGGATTGATTGACAGCCTAGGCAGCCAATCAGAAAGTCTAAAACACGGAATGCTGTATGGCCGTGTCCGAGTAGTGAGCATCTAAATGAGATAAATGTTACTCATGTGGAGCGCCGCGGCCAAGTCAGGGGTCCCGCGTCAGAGACCACATCCGATGCCCCACGTCCGGTGGGGTCTGGTTTTGGGCCATAGGGGAGTGAGTTCAGGGGTCACTCACACCCGGGGGCACGAACTAGAACTTTTACCATTGTGTGTTTATTTTAACTAACCCCTTAACGACTTATCCGTCATATATCCATCACTCTGATCAAGTGGGTGCTGCCGGTGTACCCCCCCGATCAGCGGCAGGAGCACGGCTGTTATACTCCTGCCCCAACTGCCGGAATCAAAGCGCGCTCCGATTCCGGCAGTTTAACCCATTAGATGCTGCCTCAATAGCGACAGCGGCATCAAATGTGTTTTACAGAGGGTGGGAGGTCCGTCTGTCACCCCATCGGCAACCCCGCAAAGAAATTGTAGGGTGCAGTTGGGTTTCCATGGCAGCCGGGGGCCTAACAAAGACCCCCAGCTCTGCCTTCACAACTGCCTGTTAGTTTTACACTGACCGGCAATAATGCTGTGGTAAGCGGAGCACCCGAGCGTTATGTAAGCGCTCAGCGGATCACACGGCGGGACAAACCAGAAATACATCGTAAAAAATACATTACAGTAAAAATAAAACCGCTAAAGTGTCAAATAAATAACCGTGGCGCAATTCCTTTACCTCCCATTCCCAACATAAAACATGAAATAAAAGTTAATCAAAACTACCAAGAAAAACCACACCTTGTCCCGCAAAATCAACCCCACACACGGCGATGGCGCCGGAGAATAAAAAAGTTCCGGCTCTCGGAATGCGGCGACGCAAAAACAAGTCATTTTTTTAGGGTTTTTATTTTGCCAACGTAGGAAAAGCTAAAACTTCCACATATTGATGCGCTGCGCCGACCCATAGAATAAAGGGAACGTTATTTACACCGCGCAGTGAACGGCGTCAAATTATAGCGTGAAAATGAATCCTGGAATTGCCGCTTATGATCAATTCTCCTAAAATAAAGGTAATAAATCGTAATCAATATATTATATCCCCAAAAAATGGTGCAACTGAAAAATACAACTCGTCCCGCCAAAAACGAGCCCTGACACGGCGATGGCGGCGAAATAAAACAATGCCGGACTCTCGGGCGACGTTCACACGCTTAACAAAAAACGGCTGAAAATACCGCGCTGTTTTCAAGGGGAAACGGCTCCAAAAGAAAAACGTCTGAAGAAGTGACATGCATTTTTTTACGCGGCCGTTTTGAAAAGTGGGCGCCTAAAAAAACGCCTCGTCGGAACAAAACGCCGTGTTTTTTTCCCATTGAAATCAATGGGCAGATGTTTGGAGGCATCGTTCTGCTTCTGAGGCTTCGGCCGTTTTTGGCCCGGAAAACGTCCGAAAATAAGCCGTGTGAACGTGCCCTTAATGCAAAAACAAAAGAGAATCGTTTGTCATGGCCTGGTCATTAAGGGGTTAATGTGGCGGACTCCTGTACACTGTCACTCGCGAGGAGGAGGGTGTAGACATGGCGGCCGCTCGTCTATAGACGGTCACTGCATCATGTGGCGGACTCCAGTACACTGTCACTCGCGATTAGGAGGGTGTAGACATGGCGGCCGCTCACTCACACGTTCTCCTCTTCCTCCACAGGTTGTAGCATCAGTCCGGACATCATGCTGAGGATCAAACACGACGACCGAGAACCCGAGGAGACCGAAAAAGAGGAGGAGCAAGACACATCCAGCCCCAGTGAGTCACACTAGTCACACCCAGAGCTGCACTCACTATGCTGCTGCTACATTGTCATACTCCAGTCACACCCAGAGCTGCACCCACAATGCTGCTGCTACATGGTGTCATACTCCAGTCACACCCAGAGCTGCACTCACAATGCTGCTGCTACATTGTCATACTCCAGTCACACCCAGAGCTGCACCCACAATGCTGCTGCTACATGGTGTCATACTCCAGTCACACCCAGAGCTGCACTCACTATGCTGCTGCTACTTGGTGTCATACTCCAGTCATAGCCAGTGCGGCACTCACTATGCTGCTGCTACATTGTGTCATACTCCAGTCACACCGGAGCTGCACCCACTATGCTGCTGCTACATTGTCATACTCCAGTCACACCCAGAGCTGCACTCACTATGCTGCTGCTACATTGTCATACTCCAGTCACACCGGAGCTGCACTCACTATGCTGCTGCTACATTGTCATACTCCAGTCACACCCAGAGCTGCACTCACTATGCTGCTGCTACATTGTCATACTCCAGTCACACCCAGAGCTGCACCCACAATGCTGCTGCTACATTGTGTCATACTCCAGTCACACCGGAGCTGCACCCACTATGCTGCTGCTACTACAGGGTGTCATACTCCAGTCACACCCAGAGCTGCACCCACAATGCTGCTGCTACATTGATATGAGTCACCCCTCCGTATATACTGGTCCTAGTCATCATGTCTTATACTCCAGTCATAGCCAGAGCGGCACTCACTATGCTGCTGCGACATCATGTAATATACTCTGGTTACACCCAGAGCTGCAGTCACTATGTTGCTGCTTCTACATCATGTCTTATACAGAGCAAGTTGTTGCATTGCATTGTGGGAGATGTAGTGTTCATAGCGGGCTGTGTAGACTATGTATTTCTGCTGTGGGTGCAGGTCTCCATACAGTTTAGAGGGGGCGCTGTTCTTTATGGAGTTGGTGTTTTACTGTTGTGTGTTAACCACTGATATGTGCACCCCCCCCCGCTCCACAGACACGTGACACCCCCGGTGCAGCGGAGACATTACTGATATGTGCACCCCCGCTCCTCACAGACACGTGACACCCCCGATGCAGCGGAGACATTACTGATACGTGCACCCCCGCTCCTCACAGACACGTGACACCCCCGATGCAGCGGAGACATTACTGATATGTGCACCCCCGCTCCTCACAGACACGTGACACCCCCGATGCAGCGGAGACATTACTGATATGTGCACCCCCGCTCCTCACAGACACGTGACACCCCCGGTGCAGCGGAGACATTACTGATATGTGCACCCCCGCTCCTCACAAACACGTGACACCCCCGATGCAGCGGAGACATTACTGATATGTGCACCCCCCGCTCCTCACAGACACATGACACCCCCGATGCAGCGGAGACATTACTGATATGTGCACCCCCGCTCCTCACAGACACATGACACCCCCGATGCAGCGGAGACATTACTGATATGTGCACCCCCCGCTCCTCACAAACACGTGACACCCCCGATGCAGCGGAGACATTACTGATATGTGCACCCCCGCTCCTCACAAACACGTGACACCCCCGATGCAGCGGAGCCATTACTGATATGTGCACCCCCGCTCCTCACAGACACGTGACACTCCCAGGGCAGCGGAGACATTACTGATATGTGCACCCCCGGGCAGCGGAGACATTACTGATATGTGCACCCCCGCTCCTCACAGACACATGACACCCCCGGGGCAGCGGAGACATTACTGATATGTGCACCCCCCGCTCCTCACAGACACGTGACACCCCCGGGGCAGCGGAGACATTACTGATATGTGCACCCCCGCTCCTCACAGACACGTGACACCCCCGGGGCAGCGGAGACATTACTGATATGTGCACCCCCGCTCCTCACAGACACGTGACACCCCCGGGGCAGCGGAGACATTACTGATATGTGCACCCCCGCTCCTCACAGACACGTGACACCCCCGATGCAGCGGAGACATTACTGATATGTGCACCCCCGCTCCTCACAGACACGTGACACCCCCGGGGCAGCGGAGACATTACTGATATGTGCACCCCCGCTCCTCACAGACACGTGACACCCCCGATGCAGCGGAGACATTACTGATATGTGCACCCCCGCTCCTCACAGACACGTGACACCCCCGGGGCAGCGGAGACATTACTGATATGTGCACCCCCGCTCCTCACAGACACGTGACACCCCCGGGGCAGCGGAGACATTACTGATATGTGCACCCCCGCTCCTCACAGACACGTGACACCCCCGATGCAGCGGAGACATTACTGATATGTGCACCCCCGCTCCTCACAGACACGTGACACCCCCGGGGCAGCGGAGACATTACTGATATGTGCACCCCCGCTCCTCACAGACACGTGACACCCCCGGTGCAGCGGAGACATTACTGATATGTGCACTCCTCACAGACACGTGACGCCCCCGGTGCAGCGGAGGCGGAGACATTACTGATTGGCTTGTACTTGCAGGTATCCCCGTGTTTGATCCTGATCTTTCCCTGTGGGCGTTAAAAGAAGACTCGATCTCTCCGGAGGACGACAAGGAGCAGGCGCTGCCTACGGACACAGGTCTGTACACCTACCGCCCGGCCGGCGTTCCCCCGACATCTACCCCCCCCGGCCGGCGTTCCCCCGACATCTACCCCCCCCCCTCCCCGGCCGGCGTGCCCCGATTTAATCTTTTGCAGGGTGTCAGACCTAAAGATGAATGTGTCATGTGACCCTGCGTTGTTGCAGTCATTGGCCGCCCCCCAGGTCTCCTCAGTGACCATCTTGTTCTTCTCCTCAGATTCCGATGTCCTCTCCTTGTCGCAGCCGAACTTTGCTTCATACCGGGAAGCCTTACCGGGTATCTCCACCCTCTGTGTAAGCACTCGACCCCGCCCCGGCAAGAGGAAGCGACGCCCCCCTCAGAGGCGGAGTTATGAACAAGTACCGGACTCTGAAGAGGAAGACGTGGATGAAGACGACCACAAGCACCGGCTGCCGTGCCGTAACCTGCCCCCGGAGGAGCGAGATGAATGGATGCCCCATGAGAAGATGCTCCAGTGCGACCTGTGCGAGCGGACCTTCAGCGACCGCACCAACCCCCGAGAGACGTTCCAGTCGTGTCCTCAGTGCGGGGGCACCCTGAACCCGCTCCTCTGCCAGCTGCCTGACAGCAGCGGCTTCTCCATCCATTACCAGGAGGCTGCCGCAAACCTCGGCTTCTGCCACATGCAGGGTCCGGTGGGGTGAGTCCCCCGGGAGTGACCCCCAACATCCACACTGGATTATAATTTATTACTGGCGGCAGAATCTCCTCTTACAGTGACGTCGTGCGGTGGCGCTCCGCTCCTTGGCGTAGATTTCTGCCGTTGACTATGATCTCTTGTGCGTCCCGGCGTCCGTACTGTGGGCGAGGTCAGTGTTAGGGCCGCAGCCGTGCCTTATTCTAGTCTTCCTTCTATCACCGTTACATTGACTGGGTCGGGGGTCGTCCCTTGTTTTTAATGGGCGGAGTTACGCCCCCCCGCACTGAGCGGTGCTGGACACGGCTCTTGGATTGGGCCGGATGTGACCATTTAGGGCATTTTTATTGGGCGGCGATGCAGTGATCTCTGGGCGGAGGTTACCGCGATCATCTCCCGCGGCATCGGACAGTATTACGGAGCGCGGTTGCCGCGTTGTTTTACGTCTTTTCTGTTTTAAGAGTTTTTTTTATATATTAATGATGAACACTGGGGGCGGAGCTAAACTCCTGTGTAATATAACGGAAGCGGGGGAGGGGTGATGACCGTGGCGGCCTCTTCTTATTGGTGGCTCCGCTGGTCTGTTCCCCTCCCCCTCCCCCCTTATATTACATGGGATTCACATTTGTCTTTTACTGAAAAAAACTAGAAAAAAAAAAAACTGGGCAGGAAAGAGGCAAAAAACGTCATCAGAGGCGACTAATGCAGACCCTGTGTGGGGAGGGGTAGTTGAACCCTGTATGGGGGAGGGGTAGTTGGACCCTGTATGGGGGAGGGATAGTCGGACCCTGTATGGGGGAGGGATAGTCGGACGTGTGGCCCCTGGATGGGATAGTTGGACCCTGTATGGGGGAGGGGTAGTTGGACGTGTGGCCCCTGTATGGGGGAGGGGTAGTTGGACCCTGTATGGGGGTGGGGTAGTTGGACGTGTGGCCCCTGTATGGGGGTGGGGTAGTCGGACGTGTGGCCCCTGTATGGGGGTGGGGTAGTCGGATGTGTGGCCCCTGTATGGGGGTGGGGTAGTCGGACGTGTGGCCCCTGTATGGGGGTGGGGTAGTTGGACCGTTATCCTGTCACGGTGGACGACACCTGCGCTCCACCCACCACCGCACGTGGCACCGCAGTCCTCAGCTGACATGCAGCATTTCTTTACGTCGTTTTACAAGTGGAGCAGACTTTAGTGTGGAGAACCCCCCGTCATCACATGCTATATCCGCAGACGCTTCACTTGTGACGGGGAGAATCCTCCCTTCCCATCATGCTCGGTAATCCCTGGAAGTCGGTACAGTCGCGGTTGGGGGTTGACCTGGGGCAGCGGGTGATCTCCGGGTCAGCGCTGCCTGTATGCGCTGGATGTCAGCGGTGGCGGTCCCGGGAATCGGTGAAGGATACGAGCAGAACAAGCCGAGGCATTCACATGATGTCTGTAGTCAGCCATTGCCCTCGCAGAAGTAATGATGGGGGTTGTAGTCACTACATGTATAGTATGAGGAGCTTGTACAGCAGGGGGCGCTATCCTACCAGTTCCCATTTATTATCAATGTCCTGGATATAATCTGAGAAGCACAAGATACAAGGTGTCGCCCTGCCCCCACTGACCGGCACTGGATGAACATGTGGGCGGGGATTATACGGCGGGTGCAGGGCGATGCTGTCACTGGGATTATACAGCGGGCGGGCGCAGGGCGATGCTGTCACTAGGATTTGCGCTCTTTGATGAGTTAGAAAAGCTTCCTGTAGAGCTGCACGCACTGACCGCGATGATGTCACCGCCGCCTTCCCACTAATCCCCTCATTTAGGTAGATCGTGGTATTTTTTATCTTTTCTAACTCCCCGATCCTGTAGTGGCGATTGCAGCAATAAAGAATTCTGAGTTTTTACAAATTTGTCTTCGTTATTTATCACATGAAAAATGCAATGAAATTACTGAAACCGCGTCCGAACCGAGCACTCTAGTGACTGATATTATATACAGGGAGCACTCTAGTGACTGATATTATATACAGGGAGCATTCTAGTGACTGATATTATATACAGGGAACATTCTAGTGACTGATATTATATACAGGGAACATTCTAGTGACTGATATTATATACAGGGACATTCTAGTGACTGATATTATATACAGGGACATTCTAGTGACTGATATTATATACAGGAGCATTCTAGTGACTGATATTATACACAGGGAGCACTCTAGTGACTGATATTATATACAGGGAGCACTCTAGTGACTGATATTATATACAGGGAACATTCTAGTGACTGATATTATATACAGGGAACATTCTAGTGACTGATATTATATACAGGGACATTCTAGTGACTGATATTATATACAGGGAGCATTCTAGTGACTGATATTATATACAGGGAACATTCTAGTGACTGATATTATATACAGGGACATTCTAGTGACTGATATTATATACAGGGAACATTCTAGTAACTGATATTATATACAGGAGCATTCTAGTGACTGATATTATATACAGGGACATTCTAGTGACTGATATTATATACAGGGAACATTCTAGTGACTGATATTATATACAGGAGCATTCTAGTGACTGATATTATATACAGGGAACATTCTAGTGACTGATATTATATACAGGAGCATTCTAGTGACTGATATTATGTACAGGGAGCATTCTAGTGACTGATATTATATACAGGGAACATTCTAGTGACTGATATTATATACAGGGACATTCTAGTGACTGATATTATATACAGGGAACATTCTAGTGACTGATATTATATACAGGGACATTCTAGTGACTGATATGTACAGGGAGCATTCTAGTGACTGATATTATATACAGGAGCATTCTAGTGACTGATATTATATACAGGAACATTCTAGTGACTGATATACAGGGAGCATTCTAGTGACTGATATTATATACAGGGAACATTCTAGTGACTGATATTATATACAGGGAGCACTCTAGTGACTGATATTATATACAGGGAACATTCTAGTGACTGATATTATATACAGGGACATTCTAGTGACTGATATTATGTACAGGGAGCATTCTAGTGACTGATATTATATACAGGAGCACTCTAGTGACTGATATTATATACAGGAACATTCTAGTGACTGATATTATATACAGGAGCATTCTAGTGACTGATATATACAGGAGCATTCTAGTGACTGATTATATACAGGGAACATTCTAGTGACTGATATTATATACAGGGGACATTCTAGTGACTGATATTATATACAGGGAACATTCTAGTGACTGATATTATATACAGGGAGCATTCTAGTGACTGATATTATATACAGGGAGCATTCTAGTGACTGATATTATATACAGGGGACATTCTAGTGACTGATATTATATACAGGGAGCACTCTAGTGACTGATATTATATACAGGGAACATTCTAGTGACTGATATTATATACAGGGACATTCTAGTGACTGATATTATGTACAGGGAGCATTCTAGTGACTGATATTATATACAGGAGCACTCTAGTGACTGATATTATATACAGGAACATTCTAGTGACTGATATTATATACAGGAGCATTCTAGTGACTGATATTATATACAGGAGCATTCTAGTGACTGATATTATATACAGGGAACATTCTAGTGACTGATATTATATACAGGGGACATTCTAGTGACTGATATTATATACAGGGAACATTCTAGTGACTGATATTATATACAGGGAGCATTCTAGTGACTGATATTATATACAGGGAGCATTCTAGTGACTGATATTATATACAGGGGACATTCTAGTGACTGATATTATATACAGGGAGCACTCTAGTGACTGATATATACAGGGAACATTCTAGTGACTGATATTATATACAGGGAGCATTCTAGTGACTGATATTATATACAGGGACATTCTAGTGACTGATATTATGTTATATACAGGGAACATTCTAGTGACTGATATTATATACAGGGAACATTCTAGTGACTGATATTATATACAGGGAGCACTCTAGTGACTGATATTATATACAGGGGACATTCTAGTGACTGATATTATATACAGGGAACATTCTAGTGACTGATATTATATACAGGATCATTCTAGTGACTGATATATACAGGAACATTCTAGTGACTGATATTATATACAGGGAACATTCTAGTGACTGATATTATATACAGGGAGCATTCTAGTGACTGATATTATATACAGGGAGCATTCTAGTGACTGATATTATATACAGGGAACATTCTAGTGACTGATATTATATACAGGGAGCATTCTAGTGACTGATATTATATACAGGGAGCATTCTAGTGACTGATATTATATACAGGGAGCATTCTAGTGACTGATATTATATACAGGGAGCATTCTAGTGACTGATATTATATACAGGGAGCACTCTAGTGACTGATATTATATACAGGGAGCACTCTAGTGACTGATATTATATACAGGAACATTCTAGTGACTGATATTATATACAGGAAGCATTCTAGTGACTAATATTATATACAGGGAGCATTCTAGTGACTGATATTATATACAGGGAGCATTCTAGTGACTGATATTATATACAGGGACATTCTAGTGACTGATATTATATACAGGGAACACTCTAGTGACTGATATTATATACAGGGACATTCTAGTGACTGATATTATATACAGGGAACATTCTAGTGACTGATATACAGGGAGCATTCTAGTGACTGATATTATATACAGGGAACATTCTAGTGACTGATATTATATACAGGGACATTCTAGTGACTGATATTATATACAGGAACATTCTAGTGACTGATATTATATACAGGGAGCATTCTAGTGACTGATATTATATACAGGGAACATTCTAGTGACTGATATTATATACAGGGAACATTCTAGTGACTGATATTATATACAGGGAGCATTCTAGTGACTGATATTATATACAGGGAGCATTCTAGTGACTGATATATACAGGGAGCATTCTAGTGACAGATATTATATACAGGGAGCACTCTAGTGACTGATATTATATACAGGGGACATTCTAGTGACTGATATTATATACAGGGAACATTCTAGTGACTGATATTATATACATGGAGCATTCTAGTGACTGATATTATATACAGGGATCATTCTAGTGACTGATATTATATACAGGAGCATTCTAGTGACTGATATTATATACAGGGAGCATTCTAGTGACTGATATTATATACAGGAGCATTCTAGTGACTGATATTATATACAGAGGACATTCTAGTGACTGATATTATATACAGGGAGCACTCTAGTGACTGATATTATATACAGGAACATTCTAGTGACTGATATTATATACAGGAACATTCTAGTGACTGATATTATATACAGGAAGCATTCTAGTGACTAATATTATATACAGGGAGCATTCTAGTGACTGATATTATATACAGGGAGCATTCTAGTGACTGATATTATATACAGGGACATTCTAGTGACTGATATTATATACAGGGAGCATTCTAGTGACTGATATTATATACAGGGAGCATTCTAGTGACTGATATTATATACAGGGACATTCTAGTGACTGATATTATATACAGGGGGCATTCTAGTGACTGATATTATATACAGGGAGCACTCTAGTGACTGATATTATATACAGGAACATTCTAGTGACTGATATTATATACAGGAAGCATTCTAGTGACTGATATTATATACAGGGAGCATTCTAGTGACTGATATTATATACAGGGAACATTCTAGTGACTGATATTATATACAGGGAGCACTCTAGTGACTGATATTATATACAGGAACATTCTAGTGACTGATATTATATACAGGAAGCATTCTAGTGACTAATATTATATACAGGGAGCATTCTAGTGACTGATATTATATACAGGGAGCATTCTAGTGACTGATATTATATACAGGGACATTCTAGTGACTGATATTATATACAGGGAGCACTCTAGTGACTGATATTATATACTGGGACACTCTAGTGACTGATATTATATACAGGGAACATTCTAGTGACTGATATACAGGGAGCATTCTAGTGACTGATATTATATACAGGGAACATTCTAGTGACTGATATTATATACAGGGAGCATTCTAGTGACTGATATTCTATACAGGGAGCATTCTAGTGACTGATATTATATACAGGAGCATTCTAGTGACTGATATTATATACAGGGGACATTCTAGTGACTGATATTATATACAGGAACATTCTAGTGACTGATATTATATACAGGAAGCATTCTAGTGACTAATATTATATACAGGGAGCATTCTAGTGACTGATATTATATACAGGGAGCATTCTAGTGACTGATATTATATACAGGGACATTCTAGTGACTGATATTATATACAGGGAGCATTCTAGTGACTGATATTATATACAGGGAGCATTCTAGTGACTGATATTATATACAGGGAGCATTCTAGTGACTGATATTATATACAGGGAGCATTCTAGTGACTGATATTATATACAGGGACATTCTAGTGACTGATATTATATACAGGGAACATTCTAGTGACTGATATTATATACAGGAGCATTCTAGTGACTGATATTATATACAGGAGCATTCTAGTGACTGATATTATATACAGGGAGCATTCTAGTGACTGATATTATATACAGGAAACATTCTAGTGACTGATATTATATACAGGGACATTCTAGTGACTGATATTATATACAGGGAGCATTCTAGTGACAGATATTATATACAGGGAGCATTCTAGTGACTGATATTATATACAGGAAACATTCTAGTGACTGATATTATATACAGGGAACATTCTAGTGACTGATATTATATACAGGAGCATTCTAGTGACTGATATTATATACAGGGAGCATTCTAGTGACTGATATTCTATACAGGGAGCATTCTAGTGACTGATATTATATACAGGAAACATTCTAGTGACTGATATTATATACAGGAGCATTCTAGTGACTGATATGTACAGGAACATTCTAGTGACTGATATTATATACAGGGAACATTCTAGTGACTGATATTATATACAGGGAGCATTCTAGTGACTGATATTATATACAGGGAACATTCTAGTGACTGATATTATATACAGGGAGCATTCTAGTGACTGATATTATATACAGGAGCATTCTAGTGACTGATATTATATACAGGGAGCATTCTAGTGACTGATATTATATTCAGGGAGCATTCTAGTGACTGATATTATATACAGGGAGCATTCTAGTGACTGATATTATATACAGGAACATTCTAGTGACTGATATTATATACAGGGAGCATTCTAGTAACTGATATTATATACAGGGAACATTCTAGTGACTGATATTATATACAGGGAACATTCTACTGACTGATATTATATACAGGGAACATTCTACTGACTGATATTATATACAGGGAGCACTCTAGTGACTGATATTATATACAGGGAACATTCTAGTGACTGATATTATATACAGGGAGCATTCTAGTGACTGATATTATATACAGGGAACATTCTAGTGACTGATATTATATACAGGGAACATTCTAGTGACTGATATTATATACAGGAACATTCTAGTGACTGATATTATATTCAGGGAACATTCTAGTGACTGATATTATATACAGGATCATTCTAGTGACTGATATTATATACAGGGAACATTCTAGTGACTGATATTATATACAGGGAACATTCTAGTGACTGATATTATATACAGGAACATTCTAATGACTGATATTATATACAGGGAACATTCTAGTGACTGATATTATATACAGGAACATTCTAGTGACTGATATTATATACAGGGAGCATTCTAGTGACTGATATTATATACAGGAACATTCTAGTGACTGATATTATACACAGGGAACATTCTAGTGACTGATATTATATACAGGGAACATTCTAGTGACTGATATTATATACAGGAACATTCTAGTGACTGATATTATATACAGGGAACATTCTAGTGACTGATATTATATACAGGAACATTCTAGTGACTGATATTATATACAGGGAACATTCTAGTGACTGATATTATATACAGGAACATTCTAGTGACTGATATTATATACAGGGAACATTCTAGTGACTGATATATACAGGAACATTCTAGTGACTGATATTATATACAGGAGCATTCTAGTGACTGATATATACAGGAACATTCTAGTGACTGATATTATATACAGGGAGCATTCTAGTGACTGATATTATATACAGGAGCATTCTAGTGACTGATATATACAGGGAGCATTCTAGTGACTGATATATACAGGAACATTCTAGTGACTGATATTATATACAGGGAACATTCTAGTGACTGATATTATATACAGGAACATTCTAGTGACTGATATTATATACAGGGACATTGTAGTGACTGATATTATATACAGGGAGCATTCTAGTGACTGATATTATATACAGGAGCATTCTAGTGACTGATATTATGTACAGGGAACATTCTAGTGACTGATATTATATACAGGGAACATTCTAGTGACTGATATTATATACAGGAGCATTCTAGTGACTGATATTATATACATGGACATTCTACTGACTGATATTATATACAGGAGCATTCTAGTGACTGATATTATATACAGGGAACATTCTAGTGGCTGATATTATATACAGGAGCATTCTAGTGACTGATATTATATACAGGGAGCATTCTAGTGACTGATATTATATACAGGAACATTCTAGTGACTGATAGTATATACAGGAACATTCTAGTGACTGATATTATATACAGGGACATTCTAGTGACTGATATTATATACAGGAGCATTCTAGTGACTGATATTATATACAGGGAGCATTCTAGTGACTGATATTATATACAGGGAGCATTCTAGTGACTGATATTAAATACAGGGACATTGTAGTGACTGATATTATATACAGGGAACATTCTAGTGACTGATATTATATACAGGGAGCATTCTAGTGACTGATATTATATAAAGGGAACATTCTAGTGACTGATATTATATACAGGGAGCATTTTAGTGACTGATATTATATACAGGAGCATTCTAGTGACTGATATTATATACAGGATCATTCTAGTGACTGATATTATATACAGGGGACATTCTAGTGACTGATATTATATACAGGGAGCATTCTAGTGACTGATATTATATACAGGGAGCATTCTAGTGACTAATATTATATACAGGATCATTCTAGTGACTGATATTATATACAGGGAGCATTCTAGTGACTGATATTATATACAGGGAGCATTCTAGTGACTGATATTATATACAGGAACATTCTAGTGACTGATATTATACACAGGGAACATTCTAGTGACTGATATTATATACAGGGAGCATTCTAGTGACTGATATTATATACAGGGAACAATTCTAGTGACTAATATTATATACAGGGAGCATTCTAGTGACTGATATTATATACAGAAGCATTCTAGTGACTGATATTATATGCAGGGAACATTCTAGTGACTGATATTATATACAGGGAACATTCTAGTGACTGATATTATATACAGGGAACATTCTAGTGACTGATATTATATACAGGAACATTCTAGTGACTGATATTATATACAGGGAACATTTTAGTGACTGATATTATATACAGGAAACATTCTACTGACTGATATTATATACAGGAGCATTCTAGTGACTGATATTATATACAGGGAACAATTCTAGTGACTAATATTATATACAGGGAGCATTCTAGTGACTGATATTATATACAGGAGCATTCTAGTGACTGATATTATGTACAGGGAACATTCTAGTGACTGATATTATATACAGGGAACATTCTACTGACTGATATTATATACAGGAGCATTCTAGTGACTGATATTATATACAGGGAGCATTCTAGTGACTGATATTATATACAGGAACATTCTAGTGACTGATAGTATATACAGGAACATTCTAGTGACTGATATTATATACAGGGACATTCTAGTGACTGATATTATATACAGGAGCATTCTAGTGACTGATATTATATACAGGAGCATTCTAGTGACTGATATATACAGGGAGCATTCTAGTGACTGATATTATATACAGGGAACATTCTAGTGACTGATATTATATACAGGGAGCATTCTAGTGACTGATATTATATACAGGGAACATTCTAGTGACTGATATTATATACAGGGAGCATTCTAGTGACTGATATTATATACAGGAGCATTCTAGTGACTGATATTATATACAGGGAGCATTCTAGTGACTGATATTATATACAGGGAGCATTCTAGTGACTGATATTATATACAGGGAGCATTCTAGTGACTGATATTATATACAGGAACATTCTAGTGACTGATATTATATACAGGGAGCATTCTAGTGACTGATATTATATACAGGGAACATTCTAGTGACTGATATTATATACAGGGAACATTTTAGTGACTGATATTATATACAGGAACATTCTAGTGACTGATATTATATACAGGAAACATTCTACTGACTGATATTATATACAGGAGCATTCTAGTGACTGATATTATATACAGGGAACAATTCTAGTGACTAATATTATATACAGGGAGCATTCTAGTGACTGATATTATATACAGGAGCATTCTAGTGACTGATATTATGTACAGGGAACATTCTAGTGACTGATATTATATACAGGGAACATTCTACTGACTGATATTATATACAGGAGCATTCTAGTGACTGATATTATATACAGGGAGCATTCTAGTGACTGATATTATATACAGGAACATTCTAGTGACTGATAGTATATACAGGAACATTCTAGTGACTGATATTATATACAGGGACATTCTAGTGACTGATATTATATACAGGAGCATTCTAGTGACTGATATTATATACAGGAGCATTCTAGTGACTGATATATACAGGGAGCATTCTAGTGACTGATATTATATACAGGGAACATTCTAGTGACTGATATTATATACAGGGAGCATTCTAGTGACTGATATTATATACAGGGAACATTCTAGTGACTGATATTATATACAGGGAGCATTCTAGTGACTGATATTATATACAGGAGCATTCTAGTGACTGATATTATATACAGGGAGCATTCTAGTGACTGATATTATATACAGGGAGCATTCTAGTGACTGATATTATATACAGGGAGCATTCTAGTGACTGATATTATATACAGGAACATTCTAGTGACTGATATTATATACAGGGAGCATTCTAGTGACTGATATTATATACAGGGAACATTCTAGTGACTGATATTATATACAGGGAACATTCTACTGACTGATTATATACAGGGAACATTCTACTGACTGATATTATATACAGGGAGCACTCTAGTGACTGATATTATATACAGGGAACATTCTAGTGACTGATATTATATACAGGGAGCATTCTAGTGACTGATATTATATACAGGGAACATTCTAGTGACTGATATTATATACAGGATCATTCTAGTGACTGATATTATATACAGGGAGCATTCTAGTGACTGATATTATATACAGGGAGCATTCTAGTGACTGATATTATATACAGGGAACATTCTAGTGACTGATATTATATACAGGGAACATTCTAGTGACTGATATTATATACAGGAACATTCTAGTGACTGATATTATATACAGGGAACATTCTAGTGACTGATATTATATACAGGAACATTCTAGTGACTGATATTATATACAGGGAACATTCTAGTGACTGATATTATATACAGGAACATTCTAGTGACTGATATTATATACAGGGAACATTCTAGTGACTGATATTATATACAGGAACATTCTAGTGACTGATATTATATACAGGGAACATTCTAGTGACTGATATTATATACAGGGAACATTCTAGTGACTGATATTATATACAGGGAACATTCTAGTGACTGATATTATATACAGGAACATTCTAGTGACTGATATTATATACAGGGAACTTTCTAGTGACTGATATTATATACAGGAACATTCTAGTGACTGATATTATATACAGGGAGCATTCTAGTGACTGATATTATATACAGGAACATTCTAGTGACTGATATTATACACAGGGAACATTCTAGTGACTGATATTATATACAGGGAACATTCTAGTGACTGATATTATATACAGGAACATTCTAGTGACTGATATTATATACAGGGAACATTCTAGTGACTGATATTATATACAGGAACATTCTAGTGACTGATATTATATACAGGGAGCATTCTAGTGACTGATATTATATACAGGAACATTCTAGTGACTGATATTATACACAGGGAACATTCTAGTGACTGATATTATATACAGGGAGCATTCTAGTGACTGATATTATATACAGGGAACAATTCTAGTGACTAATATTATATACAGGGAGCATTCTAGTGACTGATATTATATACAGAAGCATTCTAGTGACTGATATTATATGCAGGGAACATTCTAGTGACTGATATTATATACAGGGAACATTCTAGTGACTGATATTATATACAGGGAACATTCTAGTGACTGATATTATATACAGGAACATTCTAGTGACTGATATTATATACAGGGAACATTTTAGTGACTGATATTATATACAGGAACATTCTAGTGACTGATATTATATACAGGGAGCATTCTAGTGACTGATATTATATACAGGGAACAATTCTAGTGACTGATATTATATACAGGAACATTCTAGTGACTGATATTATATACAGGAACATTCTAGTGACTGATATTATATACAGGGAGCATTCTAGTGACTGATATTATATACAGGGAGCATTCTAGTGACTGATATTATATACAGGGAGCATTCTAGTGACTGATATTATATACAGGGAACATTCTAGTGACTGATATTATATACAGGGAGCATTCTAGTGACTGATATTATATACAGGGAACATTCTAGTGACTGATATTATAAACAGGGAGCATTCTAGTGACTGATATTATATACAGGAGCATTCTAGTGACTGATATTATATACAGGGAACATTCTAGTGACTGATATTATATACAGGATCATTCTAGTGACTGATATTATATACAGGGAGCATTCTAGTGACTGATATTATATACAGGGAACATTCTAGTGACTGATATTATATACAGGGACATTCTAGTGACTGATATTATATACAGGGAACATTCTAGTGACTGATATTATATACAGGGAGCATTCTAGTGACTGATATTATATACAGGGAGCATTCTAGTGACTGATATTATATACAGGGACATTCTAGTGACTGATATTATATACAGGGAACATTCTAGTGACTGATATTATATACAGGGAGCATTCTAGTGACTGATATTATATACAGGGAACAATCTAGTGACTGATATTATATACAGGGAGCATTCTAGTGACTGATATTATATACAGGAGCATTCTAGTGACTGATATTATATACAGGAGCATTCTAGTGACTGATATTATATACAGGGGACATTCTAGTGACTGATATTATATACAGGGAGCATTCTAGTGACTGATATTATATACAGGGAGCATTCTAGTGACTAATATTATATACAGGATCATTCTAGTGACTGATATTATATACAGGGAGCATTCTAGTGACTGATATTATATACAGGGAGCATTCTAGTGACTGATATTATATACAGGAGCATTCTAGTGACTGATATTATGTACAGGGAACATTCTAGTGACTGATATTATATACAGGGAACATTCTACTGACTGATATTATATACAGGAGCATTCTAGTGACTGATATTATATACAGGGAGCATTCTAGTGACTGATATTATATACAGGAGCATTCTAGTGACTGATATTATGTACAGGGAACATTCTAGTGACTGATATTATATACAGGGAACATTCTACTGACTGATATTATATACAGGAGCATTCTAGTGACTGATATTATATACAGGGAACATTCTAGTGGCTGATATTATATACAGGAGCATTCTAGTGACTGATATTATATACAGGGAGCATTCTAGTGACTGATATTATATACAGGAACATTCTAGTGACTGATAGTATATACAGGAACATTCTAGTGACTGATATTATATACAGGGACATTCTAGTGACTGATATTATATACAGGAGCATTCTAGTGACTGATATTATATACAGGGAGCATTCTAGTGACTGATATTATATACAGGGAGCATTCTAGTGACTGATATTATATACAGGAACATTCTAGTGACTGATATTATATACAGGAACATTCTAGTGACTGATATTATATACAGGGACATTCTAGTGACTGATATTATATACAGGGAACATTCTAGTGACTGATATTATATACAGGGAGCATTCTAGTGACTGATATTATATACAGGGAACATTCTAGTGACTGATGTTATATACAGGGAGCATTCTAGTGACTGATATTATATACAGGAGCATTCTAGTGACTGATATTATATACAGGAGCATTCTAGTGACTGATATTATATACAGGGGACATTCTAGTGACTGATATTATATACAGGGAGCATTCTAGTGACTGATATTATATACAGGGAGCATTCTAGTGACTAATATTATATACAGGATCATTCTAGTGACTGATATTATATACAGGGAGCATTCTAGTGACTGATATTATATACAGGGAGCATTCTAGTGACTGATATTATATACAGGAGCATTCTAGTGACTGATATTATGTACAGGGAACATTCTAGTGACTGATATTATATACAGGGAACATTCTACTGACTGATATTATATACAGGAGCATTCTAGTGACTGATATTATATACAGGGAGCATTCTAGTGACTGATATTATATACAGGAGCATTCTAGTGACTGATATTATGTACAGGGAACATTCTAGTGACTGATATTATATACAGGGAACATTCTACTGACTGATATTATATACAGGAGCATTCTAGTGACTGATATTATATACAGGGAACATTCTAGTGGCTGATATTATATACAGGAGCATTCTAGTGACTGATATTATATACAGGGAGCATTCTAGTGACTGATATTATATACAGGAACATTCTAGTGACTGATAGTATATACAGGAACATTCTAGTGACTGATATTATATACAGGGACATTCTAGTGACTGATATTATATACAGGAGCATTCTAGTGACTGATATTATATACAGGGAGCATTCTAGTGACTGATATTATATACAGGGAGCATTCTAGTGACTGATATTATATACAGGAACATTCTAGTGACTGATATTATATACAGGAACATTCTAGTGACTGATATTATATACAGGGACATTCTAGTGACTGATATTATATACAGGGAACATTCTAGTGACTGATATTATATACAGGATCATTCTAGTGACTGATATTATATACAGGAGCATTCTAGTGACTGATATTATATACAGGGAACATTCTAGTGACTGATATTATATACAGGGAACATTCTAGTGACTGATATTATATACAGGGGACATTCTAGTGACTGATATTATATACAGGAGCATTGTAGTGACTGATATTATATACAGGGACATTCTAGTGACTGATATTATATACAGGGACATTCTAGTGACTGATATTATATACAGGGAACATTCTAGTGACTGATATTATATACAGGAGCACTCTAGTGACTGATATTATACACAGGATCATTCTAGTGACTGATATTATATACAGGAACATTCTAGTGACTGATATTATATACAGGGAGCATTCTAGTGACTGATATATACAGGGAGCATTCTAGTGACTGATATTATATACAGGGAGCATTCTAGTGACTGATATTATATACAGGGAGCATTCTAGTGACTGATATTATATACAGGAGCATTCTAGTGACTGATATTATGTACAGGGAGCATTCTAGTGACTGATATTATATACAGGAACTTCTAGTGACTGATATTATATACAGGGAACATTCTAGTGACTGATATTATATACAGGGAACATTCTAGTGACTGATATTATATACAGGGAGCATTCTAGTGACTGATATTATATACAGGAGCATTCTAGTGACTGATATTATGTACAGGGAGCATTCTAGTGACTGATATTATATACAGGAACATTCTAGTGACTGATATTATATACAGGGAACATTCTAGTGACTGATATTATATACAGGGAACATTCTAGTGACTGATATTATATACAGGGAACATTCTAGTGACTGATATTATATACAGGGAACATTCTAGTGACTGATATTATATACAGGGAACATTCTAGTGACTGATATTATATACAGGATCATTCTAGTGACTGATATTATATACAGGGAGCATTCTAGTGACTGATATTATATACAGGGAACATTCTAGTGACTGATATTATATACAGGGACATTCTAGTGACTGATATTATATACAGGGAACATTCTAGTGACTGATATTATATACAGGGAGCATTCTAGTGACTGATATTATATACAGGGAGCATTCTAGTGACTGATATTATATACAGGGACATTCTAGTGACTGATATTATATACAGGGAACATTCTAGTGACTGATATTATATACAGGGAGCATTCTAGTGACTGATATTATATACAGGGAATATTCTAGTGACTGATATTATATACAGGGAACATTCTAGTGACTGATATTATATACAGGGAACATTCTAGTGACTGATATTATATACAGGGAGCATTCTAGTGACTGATATTATATACAGGAGCATTCTAGTGACTGATATTATATACAGGAGCATTCTAGTGACTGATATTATATACAGGGGACATTCTAGTGACTGATATTATATACAGGGAGCATTCTAGTGACTGATATTATATACAGGGAGCATTCTAGTGAATAATATTATATACAGGATCATTCTAGTGACTGATATTATATACAGGGAGCATTCTAGTGACTGATATTATATACAGGGAGCATTCTAGTGACTGATATTATATACAGGAGCATTCTAGTGACTGATATTATGTACAGGGAACATTCTAGTGACTGATATTATATACAGGGAACATTCTACTGACTGATATTATATACAGGAGCATTCTAGTGACTGATATTATATACAGGGAGCATTCTAGTGACTGATATTAAATACAGGAGCATTCTAGTGACTGATATTATGTACAGGGAACATTCTAGTGACTGATATTATATACAGGGAACATTCTACTGACTGATATTATATACAGGAGCATTCTAGTGACTGATATTATATACAGGGAACATTCTAGTGGCTGATATTATATACAGGAGCATTCTAGTGACTGATATTATATACAGGGAGCATTCTAGTGACTGATATTATATACAGGAATATTCTAGTGACTGATATTATATACAGGAACATTCTAGTGACTGATATTATATACAGGGACATTCTAGTGACTGATATTATATACAGGAGCATTCTAGTGACTGATATTATATACAGGGAGCATTCTAGTGACTGATATTATATACAGGGAGCATTCTAGTGACTGATATTATATACAGGAACATTCTAGTGACTGATATTATATACAGGAACATTCTAGTGACTGATATTATATACAGGGACATTCTAGTGACTGATATTATATACAGGGAACATTCTAGTGACTGATATTATATACAGGATCATTCTAGTGACTGATATTATATACAGGGAGCATTCTAGTGACTGATATTATATACAGGAACATTCTAGTGACTGATATTATATACAGGGACATTCTAGTGACTGATATTATATACAGGAGCATTCTAGTGACTGATATTATATACAGGGAGCATTCTAGTGACTGATATTATATACAGGGAGCATTCTAGTGACTGATATTATATACAGGGAACATTCTAGTGACTGATATTATATACAGGGAGCATTCTAGTGACTGATATTATATACAGGAGCATTCTAGTGACTGATATTATATACAGGAGCATTCTAGTGACTGATATTATATACAGGGGACATTCTAGTGACTGATATTATATACAGGGAGCATTCTAGTGACTGATATTATATACAGGGAGCATTCTAGTGAATAATATTATATACAGGATCATTCTAGTGACTGATATTATATACAGGGAGCATTCTAGTGACTGATATTATATACAGGGAGCATTCTAGTGACTGATATTATATACAGGAGCATTCTAGTGACTGATATTATGTACAGGGAACATTCTAGTGACTGATATTATATACAGGGAACATTCTACTGACTGATATTATATACAGGAGCATTCTAGTGACTGATATTATATACAGGGAGCATTCTAGTGACTGATATTAAATACAGGAGCATTCTAGTGACTGATATTATGTACAGGGAACATTCTAGTGACTGATATTATATACAGGGAACATTCTACTGACTGATATTATATACAGGAGCATTCTAGTGACTGATATTATATACAGGGAACATTCTAGTGGCTGATATTATATACAGGAGCATTCTAGTGACTGATATTATATACAGGGAGCATTCTAGTGACTGATATTATATACAGGAATATTCTAGTGACTGATATTATATACAGGAACATTCTAGTGACTGATATTATATACAGGGACATTCTAGTGACTGATATTATATACAGGAGCATTCTAGTGACTGATATTATATACAGGGAGCATTCTAGTGACTGATATTATATACAGGGAGCATTCTAGTGACTGATATTATATACAGGAACATTCTAGTGACTGATATTATATACAGGAACATTCTAGTGACTGATATTATATACAGGGACATTCTAGTGACTGATATTATATACAGGGGACATTCTAGTGACTGATATTATATACAGGATCATTCTAGTGACTGATATTATATACAGGGAGCATTCTAGTGACTGATATCATATACAGGAACATTCTAGTGACTGATATTATATACAGGGACATTCTAGTGACTGATATTATATACAGGAGCATTCTAGTGACTGATATTATATACAGGGAGCATTCTAGTGACTGATATTATATACAGGGAGCATTCTAGTGACTGATATTATATACAGGGAACATTCTAGTGACTGATATTATATACAGGGAGCATTCTAGTGACTGATATTATATACAGGAGCATTCTAGTGACTGATATTATATACAGGAGCATTCTAGTGACTGATATTATATACAGGGGACATTCTAGTGACTGATATTATATACAGGGAGCATTCTAGTGACTGATATTATATACAGGGAGCATTCTAGTGACTAATATTATATACAGGATCATTCTAGTGACTGATATTATATACAGGGAGCATTCTAGTGACTGATATTATATACAGGGAGCATTCTAGTGACTGATATTATATACAGGAGCATTCTAGTGACTGATATTATGTACAGGGAACATTCTAGTGACTGATATTATATACAGGGAACATTCTACTGACTGATATTATATACAGGAGCATTCTAGTGACTGATATTATATACAGGGAGCATTCTAGTGACTGATATTATATACAGGAGCATTCTTGTGACTGATATTATGTACAGGGAACATTCTACTGACTGATATTATATACAGGAGCATTCTAGTGACTGATATTATATACAGGGAACATTCTAGTGGCTCATATTATATACAGGAGCATTCTAGTGACTGATATTATATACAGGGAGCATTCTAGTGACTGATATTATATACAGGAACATTCTAGTGACTGATAGTATATACAGGAACATTCTAGTGACTGATATTATATACAGGGACATTCTAGTGACTGATATTATATACAGGAGCATTCTAGTGACTGATATTATATACAGGGAGCATTCTAGTGACTGATATTATATACAGGGAGCATTCTAGTGACTGATATTATATACAGGAACATTCTAGTGACTGATATTATATACAGGAACATTCTAGTGACTGATATTATATACAGGGACATTCTAGTGACTGATATTATATACAGGGAACATTCTAGTGACTGATATTATATACAGAATCATTCTAGTGACTGATATTATATACAGGAGCATTCTAGTGACTGATATTATATACAGGGAACATTCTAGTGACTGATATTATATACAGGGAACATTCTAGTGACTGATATTATATACAGGGGACATTCTAGTGACTGATATTATATACAGGAGCATTGTAGTGACTGATATTATATACAGGAGCACTCTAGTGACTGATATTATATACAGGATCATTCTAGTGACTGATATTATATACAGGAACATTCTAGTGACTGATATTATATACAGGGAGCATTCTAGTGACTGATATATACAGGGAGCATTCTAGTGACTGATATTATATACAGGGAGCATTCTAGTGACTGATATTATATACAGGGAGCATTCTAGTGACTGATATTATATACAGGAGCATTCTAGTGACTGATATTATGTACAGGGAGCATTCTAGTGACTGATATTATATACAGGAACTTCTAGTGACTGATATTATATACAGGGAACATTCTAGTGACTGATATTATATACAGGGAACATTCTAGTGACTGATATTATATACAGGGAGCATTCTAGTGACTGATATTATATACAGGGAGCATTCTAGTGACTGATATTATATACAGGAGCATTCTAGTGACTGATATTATGTACAGGGAGCATTCTAGTGACTGATATTATATACAGGAACATTCTAGTGACTGATATTATATACAGGGAACATTCTAGTGACTGATATTATATACAGGGAACATTCTAGTGACTGATATTATATACAGGGAACATTCTAGTGACTGATATTATATACAGGAGCATTCTAGTGACTGATATTATGTACAGGGAGCATTCTAGTGACTGATATTATATACAGGAACATTCTAGTGACTGATATTATATACAGGGAACATTCTAGTGACTGATATTATATACAGGGAACATTCTAGTGACTGATATTATATACAGGGAACATTCTAGTGACTGATATTATATACAGGGAACATTCTAGTGACTGATATTATATACAGGGAACATTCTAGTGACTGATATTATATACAGGATCATTCTAGTGACTGATATTATATACAGGGAGCATTCTAGTGACTGATATTATATACAGGGAACATTCTAGTGACTGATATTATATACAGGGACATTCTAGTGACTGATATTATATACAGGGAACATTCTAGTGACTGATATTATATACAGGGAGCATTCTAGTGACTGATATTATATACAGGGAGCATTCTAGTGACTGATATTATATACAGGGACATTCTAGTGACTGATATTATATACAGGGAACATTCTAGTGACTGATATTATATACAGGGAGCATTCTAGTGACTGATATTATATACAGGGAATATTCTAGTGACTGATATTATATACAGGGAACATTCTAGTGACTGATATTATATACAGGGAACATTCTAGTGACTGATATTATATACAGGGAGCATTCTAGTGACTGATATTATATACAGGAGCATTCTAGTGACTGATATTATATACAGGAGCATTCTAGTGACTGATATTATATACAGGGGACATTCTAGTGACTGATATTATATACAGGGAGCATTCTAGTGACTGATATTATATACAGGGAGCATTCTAGTGAATAATATTATATACAGGATCATTCTAGTGACTGATATTATATACAGGGAGCATTCTAGTGACTGATATTATATACAGGGAGCATTCTAGTGACTGATATTATATACAGGAGCATTCTAGTGACTGATATTATGTACAGGGAACATTCTAGTGACTGATATTATATACAGGGAACATTCTACTGACTGATATTATATACAGGAGCATTCTAGTGACTGATATTATATACAGGGAGCATTCTAGTGACTGATATTAAATACAGGAGCATTCTAGTGACTGATATTATGTACAGGGAACATTCTAGTGACTGATATTATATACAGGGAACATTCTACTGACTGATATTATATACAGGAGCATTCTAGTGACTGATATTATATACAGGGAACATTCTAGTGGCTGATATTATATACAGGAGCATTCTAGTGACTGATATTATATACAGGGAGCATTCTAGTGACTGATATTATATACAGGAATATTCTAGTGACTGATATTATATACAGGAACATTCTAGTGACTGATATTATATACAGGGACATTCTAGTGACTGATATTATATACAGGAGCATTCTAGTGACTGATATTATATACAGGGAGCATTCTAGTGACTGATATTATATACAGGGAGCATTCTAGTGACTGATATTATATACAGGAACATTCTAGTGACTGATATTATATACAGGAACATTCTAGTGACTGATATTATATACAGGGACATTCTAGTGACTGATATTATATACAGGGAACATTCTAGTGACTGATATTATATACAGGATCATTCTAGTGACTGATATTATATACAGGGAGCATTCTAGTGACTGATATTATATACAGGAACATTCTAGTGACTGATATTATATACAGGGACATTCTAGTGACTGATATTATATACAGGAGCATTCTAGTGACTGATATTATATACAGGGAGCATTCTAGTGACTGATATTATATACAGGGAGCATTCTAGTGACTGATATTATATACAGGGAACATTCTAGTGACTGATATTATATACAGGGAGCATTCTAGTGACTGATATTATATACAGGAGCATTCTAGTGACTGATATTATATACAGGAGCATTCTAGTGACTGATATTATATACAGGGGACATTCTAGTGACTGATATTATATACAGGGAGCATTCTAGTGACTGATATTATATACAGGGAGCATTCTAGTGAATAATATTATATACAGGATCATTCTAGTGACTGATATTATATACAGGGAGCATTCTAGTGACTGATATTATATACAGGGAGCATTCTAGTGACTGATATTATATACAGGAGCATTCTAGTGACTGATATTATGTACAGGGAACATTCTAGTGACTGATATTATATACAGGGAACATTCTACTGACTGATATTATATACAGGAGCATTCTAGTGACTGATATTATATACAGGGAGCATTCTAGTGACTGATATTAAATACAGGAGCATTCTAGTGACTGATATTATGTACAGGGAACATTCTAGTGACTGATATTATATACAGGGAACATTCTACTGACTGATATTATATACAGGAGCATTCTAGTGACTGATATTATATACAGGGAACATTCTAGTGGCTGATATTATATACAGGAGCATTCTAGTGACTGATATTATATACAGGGAGCATTCTAGTGACTGATATTATATACAGGAATATTCTAGTGACTGATATTATATACAGGAACATTCTAGTGACTGATATTATATACAGGGACATTCTAGTGACTGATATTATATACAGGAGCATTCTAGTGACTGATATTATATACAGGGAGCATTCTAGTGACTGATATTATATACAGGGAGCATTCTAGTGACTGATATTATATACAGGAACATTCTAGTGACTGATATTATATACAGGAACATTCTAGTGACTGATATTATATACAGGGACATTCTAGTGACTGATATTATATACAGGGGACATTCTAGTGACTGATATTATATACAGGATCATTCTAGTGACTGATATTATATACAGGGAGCATTCTAGTGACTGATATCATATACAGGAACATTCTAGTGACTGATATTATATACAGGGACATTCTAGTGACTGATATTATATACAGGAGCATTCTAGTGACTGATATTATATACAGGGAGCATTCTAGTGACTGATATTATATACAGGGAGCATTCTAGTGACTGATATTATATACAGGGAACATTCTAGTGACTGATATTATATACAGGGAGCATTCTAGTGACTGATATTATATACAGGAGCATTCTAGTGACTGATATTATATACAGGAGCATTCTAGTGACTGATATTATATACAGGGGACATTCTAGTGACTGATATTATATACAGGGAGCATTCTAGTGACTGATATTATATACAGGGAGCATTCTAGTGACTAATATTATATACAGGATCATTCTAGTGACTGATATTATATACAGGGAGCATTCTAGTGACTGATATTATATACAGGGAGCATTCTAGTGACTGATATTATATACAGGAGCATTCTAGTGACTGATATTATGTACAGGGAACATTCTAGTGACTGATATTATATACAGGGAACATTCTACTGACTGATATTATATACAGGAGCATTCTAGTGACTGATATTATATACAGGGAGCATTCTAGTGACTGATATTATATACAGGAGCATTCTTGTGACTGATATTATGTACAGGGAACATTCTACTGACTGATATTATATACAGGAGCATTCTAGTGACTGATATTATATACAGGGAACATTCTAGTGGCTCATATTATATACAGGAGCATTCTAGTGACTGATATTATATACAGGGAGCATTCTAGTGACTGATATTATATACAGGAACATTCTAGTGACTGATAGTATATACAGGAACATTCTAGTGACTGATATTATATACAGGGACATTCTAGTGACTGATATTATATACAGGAGCATTCTAGTGACTGATATTATATACAGGGAGCATTCTAGTGACTGATATTATATACAGGGAGCATTCTAGTGACTGATATTATATACAGGAACATTCTAGTGACTGATATTATATACAGGAACATTCTAGTGACTGATATTATATACAGGGACATTCTAGTGACTGATATTATATACAGGGAACATTCTAGTGACTGATATTATATACAGAATCATTCTAGTGACTGATATTATATACAGGAGCATTCTAGTGACTGATATTATATACAGGGAACATTCTAGTGACTGATATTATATACAGGGAACATTCTAGTGACTGATATTATATACAGGGGACATTCTAGTGACTGATATTATATACAGGAGCATTGTAGTGACTGATATTATATACAGGAGCACTCTAGTGACTGATATTATATACAGGATCATTCTAGTGACTGATATTATATACAGGAACATTCTAGTGACTGATATTATATACAGGGAGCATTCTAGTGACTGATATATACAGGGAGCATTCTAGTGACTGATATTATATACAGGGAGCATTCTAGTGACTGATATTATATACAGGGAGCATTCTAGTGACTGATATTATATACAGGAGCATTCTAGTGACTGATATTATGTACAGGGAGCATTCTAGTGACTGATATTATATACAGGAACTTCTAGTGACTGATATTATATACAGGGAACATTCTAGTGACTGATATTATATACAGGGAACATTCTAGTGACTGATATTATATACAGGGAGCATTCTAGTGACTGATATTATATACAGGGAGCATTCTAGTGACTGATATTATATACAGGAGCATTCTAGTGACTGATATTATGTACAGGGAGCATTCTAGTGACTGATATTATATACAGGAACATTCTAGTGACTGATATTATATACAGGGAACATTCTAGTGACTGATATTATATACAGGGAACATTCTAGTGACTGATATTATATACAGGGAACATTCTAGTGACTGATATTATATACAGGGAACATTCTAGTGACTGATATTATATACAGGATCATTCTAGTGACTGATATTATATACAGGGAGCATTCTAGTGACTGATATTATATACAGGGAACATTCTAGTGACTGATATTATATACAGGGACATTCTAGTGACTGATATTATATACAGGGAACATTCTAGTGACTGATATTATATACAGGGAGCATTCTAGTGACTGATATTATATACAGGGAGCATTCTAGTGACTGATATTATATACAGGGACATTCTAGTGACTGATATTATATACAGGGAACATTCTAGTGACTGATATTATATACAGGGAGCATTCTAGTGACTGATATTATATACAGGGAATATTCTAGTGACTGATATTATATACAGGGAGCATTCTAGTGACTGATATTATATACAGGAGCATTCTAGTGACTGATATTATATACAGGAGCATTCTAGTGACTGATATTATATACAGGGGACATTCTAGTGACTGATATTATATACAGGGAGCATTCTAGTGACTGATATTATATACAGGGAGCATTCTAGTGAATAATATTATATACAGGATCATTCTAGTGACTGATATTATATACAGGGAGCATTCTAGTGACTGATATTATATACAGGGAGCATTCTAGTGACTGATATTATATACAGGAGCATTCTAGTGACTGATATTATGTACAGGGAACATTCTACTGACTGATATTATATACAGGGAACATTCTACTGACTGATATTATATACAGGAGCATTCTAGTGACTGATATTATATACAGGGAGCATTCTAGTAACTGATATTAAATACAGGAGCATTCTAGAGACTGATATTATGTACAGGGAACATTCTAGTGACTGATATTATATACAGGGAACATTCTACTGACTGATATTATATACAGGAGCATTCTAGTGACTGATATTATATACAGGGAACATTCTAGTGGCTGATATTATATACAGGAGCATTCTAGTGACTGATATTATATACAGGGAGCATTCTAGTGACTGATATTATATACAGGAATATTCTAGTGACTGATATTATATACAGGAACATTCTAGTGACTGATATTATATACAGGGACATTCTAGTGACTGATATTATATACAGGAGCATTCTAGTGACTGATATTATATACAGGGAGCATTCTAGTGACTGATATTATATACAGGGAGCATTCTAGTGACTGATATTATATACAGGAACATTCTAGTGACTGATATTATATACAGGAACATTCTAGTGACTGATATTATATACAGGGACATTCTAGTGACTGATATTATATACAGGGAACATTCTAGTGACTGATATTATATACAGGATCATTCTAGTGACTGATATTATATACAGGAGCATTCTAGTGACTGATATTATATACAGGGAACATTCTAGTGACTGATATTATATACAGGGAACATTCTAGTGACTGATATTATATACAGGGGACATTCTAGTGACTGATATTATATACAGGAGCATTCTAGTGACTGATATTATATACAGGGACATTCTAGTGACTGATATTATATACAGGGACATTCTAGTGATTGATATTATATACAGGGAACATTCTAGTGACTGATATTATATACAGGAGCACTCTAGTGACTGATATTATATACAGGATCATTCTAGTGTCTGATATTATATACAGGAACATTCTAGTGACTGATATTATATACAGGGAGCATTCTAGTGACTGATATATACAGGGAGCATTCTAGTGACTGATATTATATACAGGGAGCATTCTAGTGACTGATATTATATACAGGGAGCATTCTAGTGACTGATATTATATACAGGAGCATTCTAGTGACTGATATTATGTACAGGGAGCATTCTAGTGACTGATATTATATACAGGAACTTCTAGTGACTGATATTATATACAGGGAACATTCTAGTGACTGATATTATATACAGGGAACATTCTAGTGACTGATATTATATACAGGGAGCATTCTAGTGACTGATATTATATACAGGGAGCATTCTAGTGACTGATATTATATACAGGAGCATTCTAGTGACTGATATTATGTACAGGGAGCATTCTAGTGACTGATATTATATACGGGAACATTCTAGTGACTGATATTATATACAGGGAACATTCTAGTGACTGATATTATATACAGGGAACATTCTAGTGACTGATATTATATACAGGGAACATTCTAGTGACTGATATTATATACAGGGAACATTCTAGTGACTGATATTATATACAGGGAGCATTCTAGTGACTGATATTATATACAGGGAGCATTCTAGTGACTGATATTATATACAGGGAACATTCTAGTGACTGATATTATATACAGGGAGCATTCTAGTGACTGATATTATGTACAGGGAACATTCTAGTGACTGATATTATATACAGGGAACATTCTACTGACTGATATTATATACAGGAGCATTCTAGTGACTGATATTATATACATGGAGCATTCTAGTGACTGATATTAAATACAGGAGCATTCTAGTGACTGATATTATGTACAGGGAACATTCTAGTGACTGATATTATATACAGGGAACATTCTACTGACTGATATTATATACAGGAGCATTCTAGTGACTGATATTATATACAGGGAACATTCTAGTGGCTGATATTATATACAGGAGCATTCTAGTGACTGATATTATATACAGGGAGCATTCTAGTGACTGATATTATATACAGGAATATTCTAGTGACTGATATTATATACAGGAACATTCTAGTGACTGATATTATATACAGGGACATTCTAGTGACTGATATTATATACAGGAGCATTCTAGTGACTGATATTATATACAGGGAGCATTCTAGTGACTGATATTATATACAGGGAGCATTCTAGTGACTGATATTATATACAGGAACATTCTAGTGACTGATATTATATACAGGAACATTCTAGTGACTGATATTATATACAGGGACATTCTAGTGACTGATATTATATACAGGGAACATTCTAGTGACTGATATTATATACAGGAGCATTCTAGTGACTGATATTATATACAGGGAACATTCTAGTGACTGATATTATATACAGGGAACATTCTAGTGACTGATATTATATACAGGGGACATTCTAGTGACTGATATTATATACAGGAGCATTGTAGTGACTGATATTATATACAGGGACATTCTAGTGACTGATATTATATACAGGGACATTCTAGTGATTGATATTATATACAGGGAACATTCTAGTGACTGATATTATATACAGGAGCACTCTAGTGACTGATATTATATACAGGATCATTCTAGTGTCTGATATTATATACAGGAACATTCTAGTGACTGATATTATATACAGAGAGCATTCTAGTGACTGATATATACAGGGAGCATTCTAGTGACTGATATTATATACAGGGAGCATTCTAGTGACTGATATTATATACAGGAGCATTCTAGTGACTGATATTATGTACAGGGAGCATTCTAGTGACTGATATTATATACAGGAACTTCTAGTGACTGATATTATATACAGGGAACATTCTAGTGACTGATATTATATACAGGGAACATTCTAGTGACTGATATTATATACAGGGAGCATTCTAGTGACTGATATTATATACAGGGAGCATTCTAGTGACTGATATTATATACAGGAGCATTCTAGTGACTGATATTATGTACAGGGTGCATTCTAGTGACTGATATTATATACGGGAACATTCTAGTGACTGATATTATATACAGGGAACATTCTAGTGACTGATATTATATACAGGAAACATTCTAGTGACTGATATTATATACAGGGAACATTCTAGTGACTGATATTATATACAGGGAACATTCTAGTGACTGATATTATATACAGGTAGCATTCTAGTGACTGATATTATATACAGGGAGCATTCTAGTGACTGATATTATATACAGGGAACATTCTAGTGACTGATATTATATACAGGGAGCATTCTAGTGACTGATATACAGGGAGCATTCTAGTGACTGATATTATATACAGGGACATTCTAGTGACTGATATTATATACAGGGACATTCTAATGACTGATATTATACACAGGGAACATTCTAGTGACTGATATTATATACAGGGACATTCTAGTGACAGATATATACAGGAACATTCTATTGACTGATATTATATACAGGGAGCATTCTAGTGACTGATATTATATACAGGAACATTCTAGTGACTGATATTATATACAGGGAACATTCTAGTGACTGATATTATATACAGGAGCATTCTAGTGACTGATATTATATACAGGGAACATTCTAGTGACTGATATTATATACAGGGAACATTCTAGTGACTGATATTATATACAGGGAACATTCTAGTGACTGATATTATATACAGGAACATTCTAGTGACTGATATTATATACAGGGAACATTCTAGTGACTGATATTATATACAGGGGACATTCTAGTGACTGATATTATATACAGGAACATTCTAGTGACTGATATTATATACAGGAGCATTCTAGTGACTGATGTTATATACAGGAGCATTCTAGTAACAGATATTATATACAGGGAACATTCTAGTGACTGATATTATATACAGGAACATTCTAGTGACTGATATTATATACAGGGAACATTCTAGTGACTGATATTATGTACAGGGAACATTCTAGTGACTGATATTATATACAGGGAACATTCTAGTGACTGATATTATATACAGGGAACATTCTAGTGACTGATATTATATACAGGGAGCATTCTAGTGACTGATATTATATACGGGGACATTCTAGTGACTGATATTATATACAGGAGCATTCTAGTGACTGATATTATATACAGGGAACGTTCTAGTGACTGATATTATATACAGGGAACATTCTAGTGACTGATATTATATACAGGGGACATTCTAGTGGCTGATATTATATACAGGGAACATTCCAGTGACTGATATTATATACAGGGACATTCTAGTGACTGATATTATATACAGGGAACATTCTAGTGACTGATATTATATACAGGGAACATTCTAGTGACTGATATTATATACAGGGAACATTCTAGTGACTGATATTATATACAGGAACATTCTAGTGACTAATATTATATACAGGGAGCATTCTAGTGACTGATATTATATACAGGGACATTCTAGTGGCTGATATTATATACAGGGAACATTCTAGTGACTGATATTATATACAGGGAACATTCTAGTGACTGATATTATATACAGGGAACATTCTAGAGACTGATATTATATACAGGGAACATTCTAGTGACTGATATTATATACAGGGAACATTCTAGTGACTGATATTATATACAGGGAGCATTCTAGTGACTGATATTATATACAGGAGCATTCTAGTGACTGATATTATATACAGGGAGCATTCTAGTGACTGATATTATATACAGGGAACATTCTAGTGACTGATATTATATACAGGGAGCATTCTAGTGACTGATATTATATACAGGGAGCATTCTAGTGACTGATATTATATACAGGAGCATTCTAGTGACTGATATTATATACAGGGAGCATTCTAGTGACTGATATTATATACAGGAACATTCTAGTGACTGATATTATATACAGGGAACATTCTAGTGACTGATATTATGTACAGGGAACATTCTAGTGACTGATATTATATACAGGGAACATTCTAGTGACTGATATTATATACAGGGAACATTCTAGTGACTGATATTATATACAGGGAGCATTCTAGTGACTGATATTATATACGGGGACATTCTAGTGACTGATATTATATACAGGAACATTCTAGTGACTGATATTATATACAGGAACATTCTAGTGACTGATATTATATACAGGGAACATTCTAGTGACTGATATTATATACAGGAGCATTCTAGTGACTGATATTATCTACAGGGAACATTCTAGTGACTGATATTATATACAGGGAACATTCTAGTGACTGATATTATATACAGGGGACATTCTAGTGGCTGATATTATATACAGGGAGCATTCTAGTGACTGATATTATATACAGGGACATTCTAGTGACTGATATTATATACAGGGAACATTCTAGTGACTGATATTATATACAGGGAACATTCTAGTGACTGATATTATATACAGGGAACATTCTAGTGACTGATATTATATACAGGAACATTCTAGTGACTAATATTATATACAGGGAGCATTCTAGTGGCTGATATTATATACAGGGACATTCTAGTGGCTGATATTATATACAGGGAACATTCTAGTGACTGATATTATATACAGGGAACATTCTACTGACTGATATTATATACAGGAGCATTCTAGTGACTGATATTATATACAGGGAGCATTCTAGTGACTGATATTATATACAGGGGACATTCTAGTGGCTGATATTATATACAGGGAACATTCTAGTGACTGATATTATATACAGGGGACATTCTAGTGGCTGATATTATATACAGGGAACATTCTAGTGACTGATATTATATACAGGGACATTCTAGTGACTGATATTATATACAGGGAACATTCTAGTGACTGATATTATATACAGGGGACATTCTAGTGACTGATATTATATACAGGGGACATTCTAGTGGCTGATATTATATACAGGGAACATTCTAGTGACTGATATTATATACAGGGACATTCTAGTGACTGATATTATATACAGGGAACATTCTAGTGACTGATATTATATACAGGGGACATTCTAGTGGCTGATATTATATACAGGGTGCATTCTAGTGACTGATATTATATACAGGGAGCATTCTAGTGACTGATATTATATACAAGAACATTCTAGTGACTGATATTATACACAGGGAACATTCTAGTGACTGATATTATATACAGGGAGCATTCTAGTGACTGATATTATATACAGGAACATTCTAGTGACTAATATTATATACAGGAACATTCTAGTGACTGATATTATATACAGGGGACATTCTAGTGACTGATATTATATACAGGGGACATTCTAGTGACTGATATTATATACAGGGACATTCTAGTGACTGATATTATATGCAGGGGACATTCTAGAGACTGATATTATATACAGGGAACATTCTAGTGACTGATATTATATACAGGAACATTCTAGTGACTGATATTATATACAGGGAGCATTCTAGTGACTGATATATACAGGGAGCATTCTAGTGACTGATATTATATACAGGGAGCATTCTAGTGACTGATATTATATACAGGAGCATTCTAGTGACTGATATTATGTACAGGGAGCATTCTAGTGACTGATATTATATACAGGAACTTCTAGTGACTGATATTATATACAGGGAACATTCTAGTGACTGATATTATATACATGGAACATTCTAGTGACTGATATTATATACAGGGAGCATTCTAGTGACTGATATTATATACAGGGAGCATTCTAGTGACTGATATTATATACAGGAGCATTCTAGTGACTGATATTATGTACAGGGAGCATTCTAGTGACTGATATTATATACGGGAACATTCTAGTGACTGATATTATATACAGGGAACATTCTAGTGACTGATATTATATACAGGAAACATTCTAGTGACTGATATTATATACAGGGAACATTCTAGTGACTGATATTATATACAGGGAACATTCTAGTGACTGATATTATATACAGGTAGCATTCTAGTGACTGATATTATATACAGGGAGCATTCTAGTGACTGATATTATATACAGGGAACATTCTAGTGACTGATATTATATACAGGGAGCATTCTAGTGACTGATATACAGGGAGCATTCTAGTGACTGATATTATATACAGGGACATTCTAGTGACTGATATTATATACAGGGACATTCTAGTGACTGATATTATACACAGGGAACATTCTAGTGACTGATATTATATACAGGGACATTCTAGTGACAGATATATACAGGAACATTCTATTGACTGATATTATATACAGGGAGCATTCTAGTGACTGATATTATATACAGGAACATTCTAGTGACTGATATTATATACAGGGAACATTCTAGTGACTGATATTATATACAGGAGCATTCTAGTGACTGATATTATATACAGGGAACATTCTAGTGACTGATATTATATACAGGGAACATTCTAGTGACTGATATTATATACAGGGAACATTCTAGTGACTGATATTATATACAGGAACATTCTAGTGACTGATATTATATACAGGGAACATTCTAGTGACTGATATTATATACAGGGGACATTCTAGTGACTGATATTATATACAGGAACATTCTAGTGACTGATATTATCAACAGGAGCATTCTAGTGACTGATGTTATATACAGGAGCATTCTAGTAACAGATATTATATACAGGGAACATTCTAGTGACTGATATTATATACAGGAACATTCTAGTGACTGATATTATATACAGGGAACATTCTAGTGACTGATATTATGTACAGGGAACATTCTAGTGACTGATATTATATACAGGGAACATTCTAGTGACTGATATTATATACAGGGAACATTCTAGTGACTGATATTATATACAGGGAGCATTCTAGTGACTGATATTATATACGGGGACATTCTAGTGACTGATATTATATACAGGAACATTCTAGTGACTGATATTATATACAGAAACATTCTAGTGACTGATATTATATACAGGGAACATTCTAGTGACTGATATTATATACAGGAGCATTCTAGTGACTGATATTATATACAGGGAACGTTCTAGTGACTGATATTATATACAGGGAACATTCTAGTGACTGATATTATATACAGGGGACATTCTAGTGGCTGATATTATATACAGGGAACATTCTAGTGACTGATATTATATACAGGGACATTCTAGTGACTGATATTATATACAGGGAACATTCTAGTGACTGATATTATATACAGGGGACATTCTAGTGACTGATATTATATACAGGGAACATTATACTGACTGATATTATATACAGGGAACATTCTACTGACTGATATTATATACAGGGAGCACTCTAGTGACTGATATTATATACAGGGAACATTCTAGTGACTGATATTATATACAGGGAACATTCTAGTGACTGATATTATATACAGGAACATTCTAGTGACTGATATTATATACAGGGAACATTCTAGTGACTAATATTATATACAGGGAACATTCTAGTGGCTGATATTATATACAGGGAACATTCTAGTGACTGATATTATATACAGGGAGCATTCTAGTGACTGATATTATACACAGGGAGCATTCTAGTGACTGATATTATATACAGGGAACATTCTAGTGGCTGATATTATATACAGGGAACATTCTAGTGACTGATATTATATACAGGGAGCATTCTAGTGACTGATATTATATACGGGGACATTCTAGTGACTGATATTATATACAGGAACATTCTAGTGACTGATATTATATACAGGAACATTCTAGTGACTAATATTATATACAGGGAGCATTCTAGTGACTGATATTATATACAGGGACATTCTAGTGGCTGATATTATATACAGGGAACATTCTAGTGACTGATATTATATACAGGGAACATTCTAGTGACTGATATTATATACAGGGAACATTCTAGTGACTGATATTATATACAGGGGACATTCTAGTGGCTGATATTATATACAGGGAACATTCTAGTGACTGATATTATATACAGGGACATTCTAGTGACTGATATTATATACAGGGAACATTCTAGTGACTGATATTATATACAGGGGACATTCTAGTGGCTGATATTATATACAGGGAACGTTCTAGTGACTGATATTATATACAGGGACATTCTAGTGACTGATATTATATACAGGGAACATTCTAGTGACTGATATTATATACAGGGAACATTCTAGTGACTGATATTATATACAGGAACATTCTAGTGACTAATATTATATACAGGAACATTCTAGTGACTGATATTATATACAGGGGACATTCTAGTGACTGATATTATATACAGGGGACATTCTAGTGACTGATATTATATACAGGGACATTCTAGTGACTGATATTATATGCAGGGGACATTCTAGAGACTGATATTATATACAGGGAACATTCTAGTGACTGATATTATATACAGGGAACATTCTAGTGACTGATATTATATACAGGGAGCATTCTAGTGACTGATATTATATACAGGAGCATTCTAGTGACTGATATTATATACAGGGAGCATTCTAGTGACTGATATTATATACAGGGAACATTCTAGTGACTGATATTATATACAGGGAGCATTCTAGTGACTGATATTATATACAGGAGCATTCTAGTGACTGATATTATATACAGGGAGCATTCTAGTGACTGATATTATATACAGGAGCATTCTAGTGACTGATATTATATACAGGGAGCATTCTAGTGACTGATATTATATACAGGAACATTCTAGTGACTGATATTATATACAGGGAACATTCTAGTGACTGATATTATATACAGGGAACATTCTAGTGACTGATATTATATACAGGGAACATTCTAGTGACTGATATTATATACAGGAACATTCTAGTGACTAATATTATATACAGGGAGCATTCTAGTGACTGATATTATATACAGGGACATTCTAGTGGCTGATATTATATACAGGGAACATTCTAGTGACTGATATTATATACAGGGAACATTCTAGTGACTGATATTATATACAGGGAACATTCTAGTGACTGATATTATATACAGGGGACATTCTAGTGGCTGATATTATATACAGGGAACATTCTAGTGACTGATATTATATACAGGGACATTCTAGTGACTGATATTATATACAGGGAACATTCTAGTGACTGATATTATATACAGGGGACATTCTAGTGGCTGATATTATATACAGGGAACGTTCTAGTGACTGATATTATATACAGGGACATTCTAGTGACTGATATTATATACAGGGAACATTCTAGTGACTGATATTATATACAGGGAACATTCTAGTGACTGATATTATATACAGGAACATTCTAGTGACTAATATTATATACAGGAACATTCTAGTGACTGATATTATATACAGGGGACATTCTAGTGACTGATATTATATACAGGGGACATTCTAGTGACTGATATTATATACAGGGACATTCTAGTGACTGATATTATATGCAGGGGACATTCTAGAGACTGATATTATATACAGGGAACATTCTAGTGACTGATATTATATACAGGGAACATTCTAGTGACTGATATTATATACAGGGAGCATTCTAGTGACTGATATTATATACAGGAGCATTCTAGTGACTGATATTATATACAGGGAGCATTCTAGTGACTGATATTATATACAGGGAACATTCTAGTGACTGATATTATATACAGGGGGAAATTCTAGTGACTGATATTATATACAGGAGCATTCTAGTGACTGATATTATATACAGGGAGCATTCTAGTGACTGATATTATATACAGGAACATTCTAGTGACTGATATTATATACAGGGAACATTCTAGTGACTGATATTATGTACAGGGAACATTCTAGTGACTGATATTATATACAGGGAACATTCTAGTGACTGATATTATATACAGGGAACATTCTAGTGACTGATATTATATACAGGGAGCATTCTAGTGACTGATATTATATACGGGGACATTCTAGTGACTGATATTATATACAGGAACATTCTAGTGACTGATATTATATACAGGAACATTCTAGTGACTGATATTATATACAGGGAACATTCTAGTGACTGATATTATATACAGGAGCATTCTAGTGACTGATATTATCTACAGGGAACATTCTAGTGACTGATATTATATACAGGGAACATTCTAGTGACTGATATTATATACAGGGGACATTCTAGTGGCTGATATTATATACAGGGAGCATTCTAGTGACTGATATTATATACACGGACATTCTAGTGACTGATATTATATACAGGGAACATTCTAGTGACTGATATTATATACAGGGAACATTCTAGTGACTGATATTATATACAGGGAACATTCTAGTGACTGATATTATATACAGGAACATTCTAGTGACTAATATTATATACAGGGAGCATTCTAGTGGCTGATATTATATACAGGGACATTCTAGTGGCTGATATTATATACAGGGAACATTCTAGTGACTGATATTATATACAGGGAACATTCTACTGACTGATATTATATACAGGAGCATTCTAGTGACTGATATTATATACAGGGAGCATTCTAGTGACTGATATTATATACAGGGGACATTCTAGTGGCTGATATTATATACAGGGAACATTCTAGTGACTGATATTATATACAGGGGACATTCTAGTGGCTGATATTATATACAGGGAACATTCTAGTGACTGATATTATATACAGGGACATTCTAGTGACTGATATTATATACAGGGAACATTCTAGTGACTGATATTATATACAGGGGACATTCTAGTGACTGATATTATATACAGGGGACATTCTAGTGGCTGATATTATATACAGGGAACATTCTAGTGACTGATATTATATACAGGGACATTCTAGTGACTGATATTATATACAGGGAACATTCTAGTGACTGATATTATATACAGGGGACATTCTAGTGGCTGATATTATATACAGGGTGCATTCTAGTGACTGATATTATATACAGGGAGCATTCTAGTGACTGATATTATATACAAGAACATTCTAGTGACTGATATTATACACAGGGAACATTCTAGTGACTGATATTATATACAGGGAGCATTCTAGTGACTGATATTATATACAGGGAACAATTCTAGTGACTAATATTATATACAGGGAGCATTCTAGTGACTGATATTATATACAGAAGCATTCTAGTGACTGATATTATATGCAGGGAACATTCTAGTGACTGATATTATATACAGGGAGCATTCTAGTGATTGATATTATATACAGGGAACATTCTAGTGACTGATATTATATACAGGAACATTCTAGTGACTGATATTATATACAGGGAGCATTCTAGTGACTGATATTATATACAGGAGCATTCTAGTGACTGATATTATATACAGGAAGAATTCTAGTGACTGATATTATATACAGGGAGCATTCTAGTGACTGATATTATATACATGGAGCATTCTAGTGACTGATATTATATACAGGATCATTCTAGTGACTGATATTATATACAGGAGCATTCTAGTGACTGATATTATATACAGGGAACATTCTAGTGACTGATATTATATACAGGGAGCATTCTAGTGACTGATATTATATACAGGGAACATTCTAGTGACTGATATTATATACAGGGAGCATTCTAGTGACTGATATTATATACAGGGAGCACTCTAGTGACTGATATTATATACAGGAACATTCTAGTGACTGATATTATATACAGGGAACATTCTAGTGACTGATATTATATACAGGGACATTCTAGTGACTGATATTATATACAGGGAGCATTCTAGTGACTGATATTATATACAGGGAACATTCTAGTGACTGATATTATATACAGGGAGCACTCTAGTGACTGATATTATATACAGGGAGCATTCTAGTGACTGATATTATATACAGGAGCATTCTAGTGACTGATATTATATACAGGGAACATTCTAGTGACTGATATTATATACAGGGGACATTCTAGTGACTGATATTATATACAGGGAACATTCTAGTGACTGATATTATATACAGGGAACATTCTAGTGACTGATATTATATACAGGGAGCATTCTAGTGACTGATATTATATACAGGGAACATTCTAGTGACTGATATTATATACAGGGAACATTCTAGTGACTGATATTATATACAGGGAGCATTCTAGTGACTGATATTATATACAGGAGCATTCTAGTGACTGATATTATATACAGGGAACATTCTAGTGACTGATATTATATACAGGGAACATTCTAGTGACTGATATTATATACAGGAACATTCTAGTGACTGATATTATATACAGGGAGCATTCTAGTGACTGATATTATATACAGGAACATTCTAGTGACTGATATTATATACAGGGAGCATTCTAGTGACTGATATTATATACAGGGAACATTCTAGTGACTGATATTATATACAGGAACATTCTAGTGACTGATATTATATACAGGGAGCATTCTAGTGACTGATATTATATACAGGAACATTCTAGTGACTGATATTATATACAGGGAGCATTCTAGTGACTGATATTATATACAGGGAACATTATACTGACTGATATTATATACAGGGAACATTATACTGACTGATATTATATACAGGGAACATTCTACTGACTGATATTATATACAGGGAGCACTCTAGTGACTGATATTATATACAGGGAACATTCTAGTGACTGATATTATATACAGGGAGCATTCTAGTGACTGATATTATATACAGGGAACATTCTAGTGACTGATATTATATACAGGATCATTCTAGTGACTGATATTATATACAGGGAGCATTCTAGTGACTGATATTATATACAGGGAGCATACTAGTGACTGATATTATATACAGGGAACATTCTAGTGACTGATATTATATACAGGGAACATTCTAGTGACTGATATTATATACAGGAACATTCTAGTGACTGATATTATATACAGGGAACATTCTAGTGACTAATATTATATACAGGAACATTCTAGTGACTGATATTATATACAGGGAACATTCTAGTGACTGATATTATATACAGGAACATTCTAGTGACTGATATTATATACAGGGAACATTCTAGTGACTGATATTATATACAGGATCATTCTAGTGACTGATATTATATACAGGGAACATTCTAGTGACTGATATTATATACAGGAACATTCTAGTGACTCATATTATATACAGGGAACATTCTAGTGACTGATATTATATACAGGGAGCATTCTAGTGACTGATATTATATACAGGAGCATTCTAGTGACTGATATTATATACAGGAAGAATTCTAGTGACTGATATTATATACAGGGAGCATTCTAGTGACTGATATTATATACATGGAGCATTCTAGTGACTGATATTATATACAGGATCATTCTAGTGACTGATATTATATACAGGAGCATTCTAGTGACTGATATTATATACAGGGAACATTCTAGTGACTGATATTATATACAGGGAGCATTCTAGTGACTGATATTATATACAGGGAACATTCTAGTGACTGATATTATATACAGGGAGCATTCTAGTGACTGATATTATATACAGGGAGCACTCTAGTGACTGATATTATATACAGGAACATTCTAGTGACTGATATTATATACAGGGAACATTCTAGTGACTGATATTATATACAGGGACATTCTAGTGACTGATATTATATACAGGGAACATTCTAGTGACTGATATTATATACAGGGAACATTCTAGTGACTGATATTATATACAGGGAGCATTCTAGTGACTGATATTATATACAGGAGCATTCTAGTGACTGATATTATATACAGGGAACATTCTAGTGACTGATATTATATACAGGAACATTCTAGTGACTGATATTATATACAGGGAGCATTCTAATGACTGATATTATATACAGGAACATTCTAGTGACTGATATTATATACAGGGAACATTCTAGTGACTGATATTATATACAGGGAACATTATACTGACTGATATTATATACAGGGAACATTCTACTGACTGATATTATATACAGGGAGCACTCTAGTGACTGATATTATATACAGGGAACATTCTAGTGACTGATATTATATACAGGGAGCATTCTAGTGACTGATATTATATACAGGGAACATTCTAGTGACTGATATTATATACAGGATCATTCTAGTGACTGATATTATATACAGGGAGCATTCTAGTGACTGATATTATATACAGGGAGCATTCTAGTGACTGATATTATATACAGGAACATTCTAGTGACTGATATTATATACAAGAACATTCTAGTGACTGATATTATACACAGGGAACATTCTAGTGACTGATATTATATACAGGAACATTCTAGTGACTGATATTATATACAGGGAACATTCTAGTGACTGATATTATATACAGGAACATTCTAGTGACTGATATTATATACAGGGAACATTCTAGTGACTGATATTATATACAGGGAGCATTCTAGTGACTGATATTATATACAGGGAGCATTCTAGTGACTGATATTATATACAGGGAGCATTCTAGTGACTGATATTATATACAGGAACATTCTAGTGACTGATATTATATACAGGGAGCATTCTAGTGACTGATATTATACACAGGGAGCACTCTAGTGACTGATATTATATACAGGAACATTCTAGTGACTGATATTATATACAGGGGACATTCTAGTGACTGATATTATATACAGGAACATTCTAGTGACTGATATTATATACAGGAACATTCTAGTGACTGATATTATATACAGGAACATTCTAGTGACTGATATTATATACAGGGAACATTCTAGTGACTGATATTATATACAGGAACATTCTAGTGACTGATATTATATACAGGAACATTCTAGTGACTGATATTATATACAGGGAACATTCTAGTGACTGATATTATATACAGGGAACATTCTAGTGACTGATATTATATACAGGAACATTCTAGTGACTGATATTATATACAGGAACATTCTAGTGACTGATATTATATACAGGGAACATTCTAGTGACTGATATTATATACAGGGAACATTCTAGTGACTGATATTATATACAGGAACATTCTAGTGACTGATATTATATACAGGGAACATTCTAGTGACTGATATTATATACAGGAACATTCTAGTGACTGATATTATATACAGGGAACATTCTAGTGACTGATATTATATACAGGAACATTCTAGTGACTGATATTATATACAGGGAACATTCTAGTGACTGATATTATATACAGGATCATTCTAGTGACTGATATTATATACAGGGAACATTCTAGTGACTGATATTATATACAGGGAACATTCTAGTGACTGATATTATATACAGGAACATTCTAGTGACTCATATTATATACAGGGAACATTCTAGTGACTGATATTATATACAGGAACATTCTAGTGACTGATATTATATACAGGGAGCATTCTAGTGACTGATATTATATACAGGAACATTCTAGTGACTGATATTATACACAGGGAACATTCTAGTGACTGATATTATATACAGGAACATTCTAGTGACTGATATTATATACAGGGAACATTCTAGTGACTGATATTATATACAGGAACATTCTAGTGACTGATATTATATACAGCGTGCATTCTAGTGACTGATATTATATACAGGGAGCATTCTAGTGACTGATATTATTTACAGGGAGCATTCTAGTGACTGATATTATATACAGGGAACATTCTAGTGACTGATATTATATACAGGAACATTCTAGTGACTGATATTATATACAAGAACATTCTAGTGACTGATATTATACACAGGGAACATTCTAGTGACTGATATTATATACAGGGAGCATTCTAGTGACTGATATTATATACAGGGAACAATTCTAGTGACTAATATTATATACAGGGAGCATTCTAGTGACTGATATTATATACAGAAGCATTCTAGTGACTGATATTATATGCAGGGAACATTCTAGTGACTGATATTATATACAGGGAACATTCTAGTGACTGATATTATATACAGGGAACTTTCTAGTGACTGATATTATATACAGGAACATTCTAGTGACTGATATTATATACAGGGAACATTCTAGTGACTGATATTATATACAGGAACATTCTAGTGACTGATATTATATACAGAAGCATTCTAGTGACTGATATTATATGCAGGGAACATTCTAGTGACTGATATTATATACAGGGAGCATTCTAGTGACTGATATTATATACAGGGAACATTCTAGTGACTGATATTATATACAGGGTGCATTCTAGTGACTGATATTATATACAGGGAGCATTCTAGTGACTGATATTATTTACAGGGAGCATTCTAGTGACTGATATTATATACAGGAACATTCTAGTGACTGATATTATATACAAGAACATTCTAGTGACTGATATTATACACAGGGAACATTCTAGTGACTGATATTATATACAGGGAGCATTCTAGTGACTGATATTATATACAGGGAACAATTCTAGTGACTAATATTATATACAGGGAGCATTCTAGTGACTGATATTATATACAGAAGCATTCTAGTGACTGATATTATATGCAGGGAACATTCTAGTGACTGATATTATATACAGGAACATTCTAGTGACTGATATTATATACAGGAACATTCTAGTGACTGATATTATATACAGGGACATTCTAGTGACTGATATTATATACAGGGAACATTCTAGTGACTGATATTATATACAGGATCATTCTAGTGACTGATATTATATACAGGAGCATTCTAGTGACTGATATTATATACAGGGAACATTCTAGTGACTGATATTATATACAGGGAACATTCTAGTGACTGATATTATATACAGGGGACATTCTAGTGACTGATATTATATACAGGAGCATTCTAGTGACTGATATTATATACAGGGACATTCTAGTGACTGATATTATATACAGGGACATTCTAGTGATTGATATTATATACAGGGAACATTCTAGTGACTGATATTATATACAGGAGCACTCTAGTGACTGATATTATATACAGGATCATTCTAGTGTCTGATATTATATACAGGAACATTCTAGTGACTGATATTATATACAGGGAGCATTCTAGTGACTGATATATACAGGGAGCATTCTAGTGACTGATATTATATACAGGGAGCATTCTAGTGACTGATATTATATACAGGGAGCATTCTAGTGACTGATATTATATACAGGAGCATTCTAGTGACTGATATTATGTACAGGGAGCATTCTAGTGACTGATATTATATACAGGAACTTCTAGTGACTGATATTATATACAGGGAACATTCTAGTGACTGATATTATATACAGGGAACATTCTAGTGACTGATATTATATACAGGGAGCATTCTAGTGACTGATATTATGTACAGGGAGCATTCTAGTGACTGATATTATATACAGGAACTTCTAGTGACTGATATTATATACAGGGAACATTCTAGTGACTGATATTATATACAGGGAACATTCTAGTGACTGATATTATATACAGGGAGCATTCTAGTGACTGATATTATATACAGGGAGCATTCTAGTGACTGATATTATATACAGGAGCATTCTAGTGACTGATATTATGTACAGGGAGCATTCTAGTGACTGATATTATATACGGGAACATTCTAGTGACTGATATTATATACAGGGAACATTCTAGTGACTGATATTATATACAGGGAACATTCTAGTGACTGATATTATATACAGGGAACATTCTAGTGACTGATATTATATACAGGGAACATTCTAGTGACTGATATTATATACAGGGAGCATTCTAGTGACTGATATTATATACAGGGAGCATTCTAGTGACTGATATTATATACAGGGAACATTCTAGTGACTGATATTATATACAGGGAACATTCTAGTGACTGATATTATATACAGGGAGCATTCTAGTGACTGATATTATATACAGGGAGCATTCTAGTGACTGATATTATATACAGGAGCATTCTAGTGACTGATATTATGTACAGGGAGCATTCTAGTGACTGATATTATATACGGGAACATTCTAGTGACTGATATTATATACAGGGAACATTCTAGTGACTGATATTATATACAGGGAACATTCTAGTGACTGATATTATATACAGGGAACATTCTAGTGACTGATATTATATACAGGGAGCATTCTAGTGACTGATATTATATACAGGGAGCATTCTAGTGACTGATATTATATACAGGGAACATTCTAGTGACTGATATTATATACAGGGAACATTCTACTGACTGATATTATATACAGGAGCATTCTAGTGACTGATATTATATACAGGGAGCATTCTAGTGACTGATATTAAATACAGGAGCATTCTAGTGACTGATATTATGTACAGGGAACATTCTAGTGACTGATATTATATACAGGGAACATTCTACTGACTGATATTATATACAGGAGCATTCTAGTGACTGATATTATATACAGGGAACATTCTAGTGGCTGATATTATATACAGGAGCATTCTAGTGACTGATATTATATACAGGGAGCATTCTAGTGACTGATATTATATACAGGAATATTCTAGTGACTGATATTATATACAGGAACATTCTAGTGACTGATATTATATACAGGGACATTCTAGTGACTGATATTATATACAGGAGCTTTCTAGTGACTGATATTATATACAGGGAGCATTCTAGTGACTGATATTATATACAGGGAGCATTCTAGTGACTGATATTATATACAGGAACATTCTAGTGACTGATATTATATACAGGAACATTCTAGTGACTGATATTATATACAGGGAACATTCTAGTGACTGATATTATATACAGGGAACATTCTAGTGACTGATATTATATACAGGGGACATTCTAGTGACTGATATTATATACAGGAGCATTGTAGTGACTGATATTATATACAGGGACATTCTAGTGACTGATATTATATACAGGGACATTCTAGTGATTGATATTATATACAGGGAACATTCTAGTGACTGATATTATATACAGGAACATTCTAGTGACTGATATTATATACAGGGAGCATTCTAGTGACTGATATTATATACAGGGAACATTCTAGTGACTGATATTATATACAGGAACATTCTAGTGACTGATATTATATACAGGGAGCATTCTAGTGACTGATATTATATACAGGAACATTCTAGTGACTGATATTATATACAGGGAGCATTCTAGTGACTGATATTATATACAGGGAACATTATACTGACTGATATTATATACAGGGAACATTATACTGACTGATATTATATACAGGGAACATTCTACTGACTGATATTATATACAGGGAGCACTCTAGTGACTGATATTATATACAGGGAACATTCTAGTGACTGATATTATATACAGGGAGCATTCTAGTGACTGATATTATATACAGGGAACATTCTAGTGACTGATATTATATACAGGATCATTCTAGTGACTGATATTATATACAGGGAGCATTCTAGTGACTGATATTATATACAGGGAGCATACTAGTGACTGATATTATATACAGGGAACATTCTAGTGACTGATATTATATACAGGGAACATTCTAGTGACTGATATTATATACAGGAACATTCTAGTGACTGATATTATATACAGGGAACATTCTAGTGACTAATATTATATACAGGAACATTCTAGTGACTGATATTATATACAGGGAACATTCTAGTGACTGATATTATATACAGGAACATTCTAGTGACTGATATTATATACAGGGAACATTCTAGTGACTGATATTATATACAGGATCATTCTAGTGACTGATATTATATACAGGGAACATTCTAGTGACTGATATTATATACAGGGAACATTCTAGTGACTGATATTATATACAGGAACATTCTAGTGACTCATATTATATACAGGGAACATTCTAGTGACTGATATTATATACAGGGAGCATTCTAGTGACTGATATTATATACAGGAGCATTCTAGTGACTGATATTATATACAGGAAGAATTCTAGTGACTGATATTATATACAGGGAGCATTCTAGTGACTGATATTATATACATGGAGCATTCTAGTGACTGATATTATATACAGGATCATTCTAGTGACTGATATTATATACAGGAGCATTCTAGTGACTGATATTATATACAGGGAACATTCTAGTGACTGATATTATATACAGGGAGCATTCTAGTGACTGATATTATATACAGGGAACATTCTAGTGACTGATATTATATACAGGGAGCATTCTAGTGACTGATATTATATACAGGGAGCACTCTAGTGACTGATATTATATACAGGAACATTCTAGTGACTGATATTATATACAGGGAACATTCTAGTGACTGATATTATATACAGGGACATTCTAGTGACTGATATTATATACAGGGAACATTCTAGTGACTGATATTATATACAGGGAACATTCTAGTGACTGATATTATATACAGGGAGCATTCTAGTGACTGATATTATATACAGGAGCATTCTAGTGACTGATATTATATACAGGGAACATTCTAGTGACTGATATTATATACAGGAACATTCTAGTGACTGATATTATATACAGGGAGCATTCTAATGACTGATATTATATACAGGAACATTCTAGTGACTGATATTATATACAGGGAACATTCTAGTGACTGATATTATATACAGGGAACATTATACTGACTGATATTATATACAGGGAACATTCTACTGACTGATATTATATACAGGGAGCACTCTAGTGACTGATATTATATACAGGGAACATTCTAGTGACTGATATTATATACAGGGAGCATTCTAGTGACTGATATTATATACAGGGAACATTCTAGTGACTGATATTATATACAGGATCATTCTAGTGACTGATATTATATACAGGGAGCATTCTAGTGACTGATATTATATACAGGGAGCATTCTAGTGACTGATATTATATACAGGAACATTCTAGTGACTGATATTATATACAAGAACATTCTAGTGACTGATATTATACACAGGGAACATTCTAGTGACTGATATTATATACAGGAACATTCTAGTGACTGATATTATATACAGGGAACATTCTAGTGACTGATATTATATACAGGAACATTCTAGTGACTGATATTATATACAGGGAACATTCTAGTGACTGATATTATATACAGGGAGCATTCTAGTGACTGATATTATATACAGGGAGCATTCTAGTGACTGATATTATATACAGGGAGCATTCTAGTGACTGATATTATATACAGGAACATTCTAGTGACTGATATTATATACAGGGAGCATTCTAGTGACTGATATTATACACAGGGAGCACTCTAGTGACTGATATTATATACAGGAACATTCTAGTGACTGATATTATATACAGGGGACATTCTAGTGACTGATATTATATACAGGAACATTCTAGTGACTGATATTATATACAGGAACATTCTAGTGACTGATATTATATACAGGAACATTCTAGTGACTGATATTATATACAGGGAACATTCTAGTGACTGATATTATATACAGGAACATTCTAGTGACTGATATTATATACAGGAACATTCTAGTGACTGATATTATATACAGGGAACATTCTAGTGACTGATATTATATACAGGGAACATTCTAGTGACTGATATTATATACAGGAACATTCTAGTGACTGATATTATATACAGGAACATTCTAGTGACTGATATTATATACAGGGAACATTCTAGTGACTGATATTATATACAGGGAACATTCTAGTGACTGATATTATATACAGGAACATTCTAGTGACTGATATTATATACAGGGAACATTCTAGTGACTGATATTATATACAGGAACATTCTAGTGACTGATATTATATACAGGGAACATTCTAGTGACTGATATTATATACAGGAACATTCTAGTGACTGATATTATATACAGGGAACATTCTAGTGACTGATATTATATACAGGATCATTCTAGTGACTGATATTATATACAGGGAACATTCTAGTGACTGATATTATATACAGGGAACATTCTAGTGACTGATATTATATACAGGAACATTCTAGTGACTCATATTATATACAGGGAACATTCTAGTGACTGATATTATATACAGGAACATTCTAGTGACTGATATTATATACAGGGAGCATTCTAGTGACTGATATTATATACAGGAACATTCTAGTGACTGATATTATACACAGGGAACATTCTAGTGACTGATATTATATACAGGAACATTCTAGTGACTGATATTATATACAGGGAACATTCTAGTGACTGATATTATATACAGGAACATTCTAGTGACTGATATTATATACAGCGTGCATTCTAGTGACTGATATTATATACAGGGAGCATTCTAGTGACTGATATTATTTACAGGGAGCATTCTAGTGACTGATATTATATACAGGGAACATTCTAGTGACTGATATTATATACAGGAACATTCTAGTGACTGATATTATATACAAGAACATTCTAGTGACTGATATTATACACAGGGAACATTCTAGTGACTGATATTATATACAGGGAGCATTCTAGTGACTGATATTATATACAGGGAACAATTCTAGTGACTAATATTATATACAGGGAGCATTCTAGTGACTGATATTATATACAGAAGCATTCTAGTGACTGATATTATATGCAGGGAACATTCTAGTGACTGATATTATATACAGGGAACATTCTAGTGACTGATATTATATACAGGGAACTTTCTAGTGACTGATATTATATACAGGAACATTCTAGTGACTGATATTATATACAGGGAACATTCTAGTGACTGATATTATATACAGGAACATTCTAGTGACTGATATTATATACAGAAGCATTCTAGTGACTGATATTATATGCAGGGAACATTCTAGTGACTGATATTATATACAGGGAGCATTCTAGTGACTGATATTATATACAGGGAACATTCTAGTGACTGATATTATATACAGGGTGCATTCTAGTGACTGATATTATATACAGGGAGCATTCTAGTGACTGATATTATTTACAGGGAGCATTCTAGTGACTGATATTATATACAGGAACATTCTAGTGACTGATATTATATACAAGAACATTCTAGTGACTGATATTATACACAGGGAACATTCTAGTGACTGATATTATATACAGGGAGCATTCTAGTGACTGATATTATATACAGGGAACAATTCTAGTGACTAATATTATATACAGGGAGCATTCTAGTGACTGATATTATATACAGAAGCATTCTAGTGACTGATATTATATGCAGGGAACATTCTAGTGACTGATATTATATACAGGAACATTCTAGTGACTGATATTATATACAGGAACATTCTAGTGACTGATATTATATACAGGGACATTCTAGTGACTGATATTATATACAGGGAACATTCTAGTGACTGATATTATATACAGGATCATTCTAGTGACTGATATTATATACAGGAGCATTCTAGTGACTGATATTATATACAGGGAACATTCTAGTGACTGATATTATATACAGGGAACATTCTAGTGACTGATATTATATACAGGGGACATTCTAGTGACTGATATTATATACAGGAGCATTCTAGTGACTGATATTATATACAGGGACATTCTAGTGACTGATATTATATACAGGGACATTCTAGTGATTGATATTATATACAGGGAACATTCTAGTGACTGATATTATATACAGGAGCACTCTAGTGACTGATATTATATACAGGATCATTCTAGTGTCTGATATTATATACAGGAACATTCTAGTGACTGATATTATATACAGGGAGCATTCTAGTGACTGATATATACAGGGAGCATTCTAGTGACTGATATTATATACAGGGAGCATTCTAGTGACTGATATTATATACAGGGAGCATTCTAGTGACTGATATTATATACAGGAGCATTCTAGTGACTGATATTATGTACAGGGAGCATTCTAGTGACTGATATTATATACAGGAACTTCTAGTGACTGATATTATATACAGGGAACATTCTAGTGACTGATATTATATACAGGGAACATTCTAGTGACTGATATTATATACAGGGAGCATTCTAGTGACTGATATTATGTACAGGGAGCATTCTAGTGACTGATATTATATACAGGAACTTCTAGTGACTGATATTATATACAGGGAACATTCTAGTGACTGATATTATATACAGGGAACATTCTAGTGACTGATATTATATACAGGGAGCATTCTAGTGACTGATATTATATACAGGGAGCATTCTAGTGACTGATATTATATACAGGAGCATTCTAGTGACTGATATTATGTACAGGGAGCATTCTAGTGACTGATATTATATACGGGAACATTCTAGTGACTGATATTATATACAGGGAACATTCTAGTGACTGATATTATATACAGGGAACATTCTAGTGACTGATATTATATACAGGGAACATTCTAGTGACTGATATTATATACAGGGAACATTCTAGTGACTGATATTATATACAGGGAGCATTCTAGTGACTGATATTATATACAGGGAGCATTCTAGTGACTGATATTATATACAGGGAACATTCTAGTGACTGATATTATATACAGGGAACATTCTAGTGACTGATATTATATACAGGGAGCATTCTAGTGACTGATATTATATACAGGGAGCATTCTAGTGACTGATATTATATACAGGAGCATTCTAGTGACTGATATTATGTACAGGGAGCATTCTAGTGACTGATATTATATACGGGAACATTCTAGTGACTGATATTATATACAGGGAACATTCTAGTGACTGATATTATATACAGGGAACATTCTAGTGACTGATATTATATACAGGGAACATTCTAGTGACTGATATTATATACAGGGAGCATTCTAGTGACTGATATTATATACAGGGAGCATTCTAGTGACTGATATTATATACAGGGAACATTCTAGTGACTGATATTATATACAGGGAACATTCTACTGACTGATATTATATACAGGAGCATTCTAGTGACTGATATTATATACAGGGAGCATTCTAGTGACTGATATTAAATACAGGAGCATTCTAGTGACTGATATTATGTACAGGGAACATTCTAGTGACTGATATTATATACAGGGAACATTCTACTGACTGATATTATATACAGGAGCATTCTAGTGACTGATATTATATACAGGGAACATTCTAGTGGCTGATATTATATACAGGAGCATTCTAGTGACTGATATTATATACAGGGAGCATTCTAGTGACTGATATTATATACAGGAATATTCTAGTGACTGATATTATATACAGGAACATTCTAGTGACTGATATTATATACAGGGACATTCTAGTGACTGATATTATATACAGGAGCTTTCTAGTGACTGATATTATATACAGGGAGCATTCTAGTGACTGATATTATATACAGGGAGCATTCTAGTGACTGATATTATATACAGGAACATTCTAGTGACTGATATTATATACAGGAACATTCTAGTGACTGATATTATATACAGGGAACATTCTAGTGACTGATATTATATACAGGGAACATTCTAGTGACTGATATTATATACAGGGGACATTCTAGTGACTGATATTATATACAGGAGCATTGTAGTGACTGATATTATATACAGGGACATTCTAGTGACTGATATTATATACAGGGACATTCTAGTGATTGATATTATATACAGGGAACATTCTAGTGACTGATATTATATACAGGAGCACTCTAGTGACTGATATTATATACAGGATCATTCTAGTGTCTGATATTATATACAGGAACATTCTAGTGACTGATATTATATACAGGGAGCATTCTAGTGACTGATATATACAGGGAGCATTCTAGTGACTGATATTATATACAGGGAGCATTCTAGTGACTGATATTATATACAGGGAGCATTCTAGTGACTGATATTATATACAGGAGCATTCTAGTGACTGATATTATGTACAGGGAGCATTCTAGTGACTGATATTATATACAGGAACTTCTAGTGACTGATATTATATACAGGGAACATTCTAGTGACTGATATTATATACAGGGAACATTCTAGTGACTGATATTATATACAGGGAGCATTCTAGTGACTGATATTATATACAGGGAGCATTCTAGTGACTGATATTATATACAGGAGCATTCTAGTGACAGATATTATGTACAGGGAGCATTCTAGTGACTGATATTATATACGGGAACATTCTAGTGACTGATATTATATACAGGGAACATTCTAGTGACTGATATTATATACAGGAAACATTCTAGTGACTGATATTATATACAGGGAACATTCTAGTGACTGATATTATATACAGGGAACATTCTAGTGACTGATATTATATACAGGGAGCATTCTAGTGACTGATATTATATACAGGGAGCATTCTAGTGACTGATATTATATACAGGGAACATTCTAGTGACTGATATTATATACAGGGAGCATTCTAGTGACTGATATACAGGGAGCATTCTAGTGACTGATATTATATACAGGGACATTCTAGTGACTGATATTATATACAGGGACATTCTAGTGACTGATATTATACACAGGGAACATTCTAGTGACTGATATTATATACAGGGACATTCTAGTGACAGATATATACAGGAACATTCTATTGACTGATATTATATACAGGGAGCATTCTAGTGACTGATATTATATACAGGAACATTCTAGTGACTGATATTATATACAGGGAACATTCTAGTGACTGATATTATATACAGGAGCATTCTAGTGACTGATATTATATACAGGGAACATTCTAGTGACTGATATTATATACAGGAGCATTCTAGTGACTGATATTATATACAGGGAACATTCTAGTGACTGATATTATATACAGGGAACATTCTAGTGACTGATATTATATACAGGGAACATTCTAGTGACTGATATTATATACAGGAACATTCTAGTGACTGATATTATATACAGGGAACATTCTAGTGACTGATATTATATACAGGGGACATTCTAGTGACTGATATTATATACGGGAACATTCTAGTGACTGATATTATATACAGGAGCATTCTAGTGACTGATGTTATATACAGGAGCATTCTAGTAACAGATATTATATACAGGGAACATTCTAGTGACTGATATTATATACAGGAACATTCTAGTGACTGATATTATATACAGGGAACATTCTAGTGACTGATATTATGTACAGGGAACATTCTAGTGACTGATATTATATACAGGGAACATTCTAGTGACTGATATTATATACAGGGAACATTCTAGTGACTGATATTATATACAGGGAGCATTCTAGTGACTGATATTATATACGGGGACATTCTAGTGACTGATATTATATACAGGAACATTCTAGTGACTGATATTATATACAGAAACATTCTAGTGACTGATATTATATACATGGACATTCTAGTGACTGATATTATATACAGGGAACATTATAGTGACTGATATTATATACAGGAACATTCTAGTGACTGATATTATATACAGGAGCATTCTAGTGACTGATATTATATACAGGGAACGTTCTAGTGACTGATATTATATACAGGGAACATTCTAGTGACTGATATTATATACAGGGGACATTCTAGTGGCTGATATTATATACAGGGAACATTCTAGTGACTGATATTATATACAGGGACATTCTAGTGACTGATATTATATACAGGGAACATTCTAGTGACTGATATTATATACAGGGAACATTCTAGTGACTGATATTATATACAGGGAACATTCTAGTGACTGATATTATATACAGGAACATTCTAGTGACTAATATTATATACAGGGAGCATTCTAGTGACTGATATTATATACAGGGACATTCTAGTGGCTGATATTATATACAGGGAACATTCTAGTGACTGATATTATATACAGGGAACATTCTAGTGACTGATATTATATACAGGGAACATTCTAGTGACTGATATTATATACAGGGGACATTCTAGTGGCTGATATTATATACAGGGAACATTCTAGTGACTGATATTATATACAGGGACATTCTAGTGACTGATATTATATACAGGGAACATTCTAGTGACTGATATTATATACAGGGGACATTCTAGTGGCTGATATTATATACAGGGAACGTTCTAGTGACTGATATTATATACAGGGACATTCTAGTGACTGATATTATATACAGGGAACATTCTAGTGACTGATATTATATACAGGGAACATTCTAGTGACTGATATTATATACAGGAACATTCTAGTGACTAATATTATATACAGGAACATTCTAGTGACTGATATTATATACAGGGGACATTCTAGTGACTGATATTATATACAGGGAGCATTCTAGTGACTGATATTATATACAGGAACATTCTAGTGACTGATATTATATACAGGGGACATTCTAGTGACTGATATTATATACAGGGACATTCTAGTGACTGATATTATATGCAGGGGACATTCTAGAGACTGATATTATATACAGGGAACATTCTAGTGACTGATATTATATACAGGGAACATTCTAGTGACTGATATTATATACAGGGAGCATTCTAGTGACTGATATTATATACAGGAGCATTCTAGTGACTGATATTATATACAGGGAGCATTCTAGTGACTGATATTATATACAGGGAACATTCTAGTGACTGATATTATATACAGGGAGCATTCTAGTGACTGATATTATATACAGGAGCATTCTAGTGACTGATATTATATACAGGGAGCATTCTAGTGACTGATATTATATACAGGAGCATTCTAGTGACTGATATTATATACAGGGAGCATTCTAGTGACTGATATTATATACAGGAACATTCTAGTGACTGATATTATATACAGGGAACATTCTAGTGACTGATATTATGTACAGGGAACATTCTAGTGACTGATATTATATACAGGGAACATTCTAGTGACTGATATTATATACAGGGAACATTCTAGTGACTGATATTATATACAGGGAGCATTCTAGTGACTGATATTATATACGGGGACATTCTAGTGACTGATATTATATACAGGAACATTCTAGTGACTGATATTATATACAGGAACATTCTAGTGACTGATATTATATACAGGGAACATTCTAGTGATTGATATTATATACAGGAGCATTCTAGTGACTGATATTATATACAGGGAACATTCTAGTGACTGATATTATATACAGGGAACATTCTAGTGACTGATATTATATACAGGGGACATTCTAGTGGCTGATATTATATACAGGGAACATTCTAGTGACTGATATTATATACAGGGACATTCTAGTGACTGATATTATATACAGGGAACATTCTAGTGACTGATATTATATACAGGGAACATTCTAGTGACTGATATTATATACAGGGAACATTCTAGTGACTGATATTATATACAGGAACATTCTAGTGACTAATATTATATACAGGGAGCATTCTAGTGGCTGATATTATATACAGGGACATTCTAGTGGCTGATATTATATACAGGGAACATTCTAGTGACTGATATTATATACAGGGAACATTCTACTGACTGATATTATATACAGGAGCATTCTAGTGACTGATATTATATACAGGGAGCATTCTAGTGACTGATATTATATACAGGGGACATTCTAGTGGCTGATATTATATACAGGGAACATTCTAGTGACTGATATTATATACAGGGGACATTCTAGTGGCTGATATTATATACAGGGAACATTCTAGTGACTGATATTATATACAGGGACATTCTAGTGACTGATATTATATACAGGGAACATTCTAGTGACTGATATTATATACAGGGGACATTCTAGTGACTGATATTATATACAGGGGACATTCTAGTGGCTGATATTATATACAGGGAACATTCTAGTGACTGATATTATATACAGGGACATTCTAGTGACTGATATTATATACAGGGAACATTCTAGTGACTGATATTATATACAGGGGACATTCTAGTGGCTGATATTATATACAGGGTGCATTCTAGTGACTGATATTATATACAGGGAGCATTCTAGTGACTGATATTATATACAAGAACATTCTAGTGACTGATATTATACACAGGGAACATTCTAGTGACTGATATTATATACAGGGAGCATTCTAGTGACTGATATTATATACAGGGAACAATTCTAGTGACTAATATTATATACAGGGAGCATTCTAGTGACTGATATTATATACAGAAGCATTCTAGTGACTGATATTATATGCAGGGAACATTCTAGTGACTGATATTATATACAGGGAGCATTCTAGTGACTGATATTATATACAGGGAACATTCTAGTGACTGATATTATATACAGGAACATTCTAGTGACTGATATTATATACAGGGAGCATTCTAGTGACTGATATTATATACAGGAGCATTCTAGTGACTGATATTATATACAGGAAGAATTCTAGTGACTGATATTATATACAGGGAGCATTCTAGTGACTGATATTATACACAGGGAACATTCTAGTGACTGATATTATATACAGGGAGCATTCTAGTGACTGATATTATATACAGGGAGCATTCTAGTGACTGATATTATATACAGGGAGCATTCTAGTGACTGATATTATGTACAGGGAACATTCTAGTGACTGATATTATATACAGGAACATTCTAGTGACTGATATTATATACAGGGAGCATTCTAGTGACTGATATTATATACAGGAGCATTCTAGTGACTGATATTATATACAGGAAGAATTCTAGTGACTGATATTATATACAGGGAGCATTCTAGTGACTGATATTATACACAGGGAACATTCTAGTGACTGATATTATATACAGGGAGCATTCTAGTGACTGATATTATATACAGGGAGCATTCTAGTGACTGATATTATATACATGGAGCATTCTAGTGACTGATATTATATACGGGGACATTCTAGTGACTGATATTATATACAGGAACATTCTAGTGACTGATATTATATACAGGAACATTCTAGTGACTGATATTATATACAGGGAACATTCTAGTGATTGATATTATATACAGGAGCATTCTAGTGACTGATATTATATACAGGGAACATTCTAGTGACTGATATTATATACAGGGAACATTCTAGTGACTGATATTATATACAGGGGACATTCTAGTGGCTGATATTATATACAGGGAACATTCTAGTGACTGATATTATATACAGGGACATTCTAGTGACTGATATTATATACAGGGAACATTCTAGTGACTGATATTATATACAGGGAACATTCTAGTGACTGATATTATATACAGGGAACATTCTAGTGACTGATATTATATACAGGAACATTCTAGTGACTAATATTATATACAGGGAGCATTCTAGTGGCTGATATTATATACAGGGACATTCTAGTGGCTGATATTATATACAGGGAACATTCTAGTGACTGATATTATATACAGGGAACATTCTACTGACTGATATTATATACAGGAGCATTCTAGTGACTGATATTATATACAGGGAGCATTCTAGTGACTGATATTATATACAGGGGACATTCTAGTGGCTGATATTATATACAGGGAACATTCTAGTGACTGATATTATATACAGGGGACATTCTAGTGGCTGATATTATATACAGGGAACATTCTAGTGACTGATATTATATACAGGGACATTCTAGTGACTGATATTATATACAGGGAACATTCTAGTGACTGATATTATATACAGGGGACATTCTAGTGACTGATATTATATACAGGGGACATTCTAGTGGCTGATATTATATACAGGGAACATTCTAGTGACTGATATTATATACAGGGACATTCTAGTGACTGATATTATATACAGGGAACATTCTAGTGACTGATATTATATACAGGGGACATTCTAGTGGCTGATATTATATACAGGGTGCATTCTAGTGACTGATATTATATACAGGGAGCATTCTAGTGACTGATATTATATACAAGAACATTCTAGTGACTGATATTATACACAGGGAACATTCTAGTGACTGATATTATATACAGGGAGCATTCTAGTGACTGATATTATATACAGGGAACAATTCTAGTGACTAATATTATATACAGGGAGCATTCTAGTGACTGATATTATATACAGAAGCATTCTAGTGACTGATATTATATGCAGGGAACATTCTAGTGACTGATATTATATACAGGGAGCATTCTAGTGACTGATATTATATACAGGGAACATTCTAGTGACTGATATTATATACAGGAACATTCTAGTGACTGATATTATATACAGGGAGCATTCTAGTGACTGATATTATATACAGGAGCATTCTAGTGACTGATATTATATACAGGAAGAATTCTAGTGACTGATATTATATACAGGGAGCATTCTAGTGACTGATATTATATACATGGAGCATTCTAGTGACTGATATTATATACAGGATCATTCTAGTGACTGATATTATATACAGGAGCATTCTAGTGACTGATATTATATACAGGGAACATTCTAGTGACTGATATTATATACAGGGAGCATTCTAGTGACTGATATTATATACAGGGAACATTCTAGTGACTGATATTATATACAGGGAGCATTCTAGTGACTGATATTATATACAGGGAGCACTCTAGTGACTGATATTATATACAGGAACATTCTAGTGACTGATATTATATACAGGGAACATTCTAGTGACTGATATTATATACAGGGACATTCTAGTGACTGATATTATATACAGGGAACATTCTAGTGACTGATATTATATACAGGGAACATTCTAGTGACTGATATTATATACAGGGAGCATTCTAGTGACTGATATTATATACAGGAGCATTCTAGTGACTGATATTATATACAGGGAACATTCTAGTGACTGATATTATATACAGGGAACATTCTAGTGACTGATATTATATACAGGAACATTCTAGTGACTGATATTATATACAGGGAACATTCTAGTGACTGATATTATATACAGGAACATTCTAGTGACTGATATTATATACAGGGAGCATTCTAGTGACTGATATTATATACAGGAACATTCTAGTGACTGATATTATATACAGGGAGCATTCTAGTGACTGATATTATATACAGGGAACATTCTAGTGACTGATATTATATACAGGGAACATTATACTGACTGATATTATATACAGGGAACATTCTACTGACTGATATTATATACAGGGAGCACTCTAGTGACTGATATTATATACAGGGAACATTTTAGTGACTGATATTATATACAGGGAGCATTCTAGTGACTGATATTATATACAGGGAACATTCTAGTGACTGATATTATATACAGGATCATTCTAGTGACTGATATTATATACAGGGAGCATTCTAGTGACTGATATTATATACAGGGAGCATACTAGTGACTGATATTATATACAGGGAACATTCTAGTGACTGATATTATATACAGGGAACATTATAGTGACTGATATTATATACAGGAACATTCTAGTGACTGATATTATATACAGGGAACATTCTAGTGACTGATATTATATACAGGAACATTCTAGTGACTGATATTATATACAGGGAACATTCTAGTGACTGATATTATATACAGGAACATTCTAGTGACTGATATTATATACAGGGAACATTCTAGTGACTGATATTATATACAGGATCATTCTAGTGACTGATATTATATACAGGGAACATTCTAGTGACTGATATTATATACAGGAACATTCTAGTGACTGATATTATATACAGGGAGCATTCTAGTGACTGATATTATATACAGGAACATTCTAGTGACTGATATTATACACAGGGAACATTCTAGTGACTGATATTATATACAGGAACATTCTAGTGACTGATATTATATACAGGGAACATTCTAGTGACTGATATTATATACAGGAACATTCTAGTGACTGATATTATATACAGGGTGCATTCTAGTGACTGATATTATATACAGGGAACATTCTAGTGACTGATATTATTTACAGGGAGCATTCTAGTGACTGATATTATATACAGGAACATTCTAGTGACTGATATTATATACAAGAACATTCTAGTGACTGATATTATACACAGGGAACATTCTAGTGACTGATATTATATACAGGGAGCATTCTAGTGACTGATATTATATACAGGGAACAATTCTAGTGACTAATATTATATACAGGGAGCATTCTAGTGACTGATATTATATACAGAAGCATTCTAGTGACTGATATTATATGCAGGGAACATTCTAGTGACTGATATTATATACAGGGAACATTCTAGTGACTGATATTATATACAGGGAACTTTCTAGTGACTGATATTATATACAGGAACATTCTAGTGACTGATATTATATACAGGGAGCATTCTAGTGACTGATATTATATACAGGAGCATTCTAGTGACTGATATTATATACAGGAAGAATTCTAGTGACTGATATTATATACAGGGAGCATTCTAGTGACTGATATTATACACAGGGAACATTCTAGTGACTGATATTATATACAGGGAGCATTCTAGTGACTGATATTATATACAGGGAGCATTCTAGTGACTGATATTATATACATGGAGCATTCTAGTGACTGATATTATATACGGGGACATTCTAGTGACTGATATTATATACAGGAACATTCTAGTGACTGATATTATATACAGGAACATTCTAGTGACTGATATTATATACAGGGAACATTCTAGTGATTGATATTATATACAGGAGCATTCTAGTGACTGATATTATATACAGGGAACATTCTAGTGACTGATATTATATACAGGGAACATTCTAGTGACTGATATTATATACAGGGGACATTCTAGTGGCTGATATTATATACAGGGAACATTCTAGTGACTGATATTATATACAGGGACATTCTAGTGACTGATATTATATACAGGGAACATTCTAGTGACTGATATTATATACAGGGAACATTCTAGTGACTGATATTATATACAGGGAACATTCTAGTGACTGATATTATATACAGGAACATTCTAGTGACTAATATTATATACAGGGAGCATTCTAGTGGCTGATATTATATACAGGGACATTCTAGTGGCTGATATTATATACAGGGAACATTCTAGTGACTGATATTATATACAGGGAACATTCTACTGACTGATATTATATACAGGAGCATTCTAGTGACTGATATTATATACAGGGAGCATTCTAGTGACTGATATTATATACAGGGGACATTCTAGTGGCTGATATTATATACAGGGAACATTCTAGTGACTGATATTATATACAGGGGACATTCTAGTGGCTGATATTATATACAGGGAACATTCTAGTGACTGATATTATATACAGGGACATTCTAGTGACTGATATTATATACAGGGAACATTCTAGTGACTGATATTATATACAGGGGACATTCTAGTGACTGATATTATATACAGGGGACATTCTAGTGGCTGATATTATATACAGGGAACATTCTAGTGACTGATATTATATACAGGGACATTCTAGTGACTGATATTATATACAGGGAACATTCTAGTGACTGATATTATATACAGGGGACATTCTAGTGGCTGATATTATATACAGGGTGCATTCTAGTGACTGATATTATATACAGGGAGCATTCTAGTGACTGATATTATATACAAGAACATTCTAGTGACTGATATTATACACAGGGAACATTCTAGTGACTGATATTATATACAGGGAGCATTCTAGTGACTGATATTATATACAGGGAACAATTCTAGTGACTAATATTATATACAGGGAGCATTCTAGTGACTGATATTATATACAGAAGCATTCTAGTGACTGATATTATATGCAGGGAACATTCTAGTGACTGATATTATATACAGGGAGCATTCTAGTGACTGATATTATATACAGGAACATTCTAGTGACTGATATTATATACAGGGAGCATTCTAGTGACTGATATTATATACAGGAGCATTCTAGTGACTGATATTATATACAGGAAGAATTCTAGTGACTGATATTATATACAGGGAGCATTCTAGTGACTGATATTATATACATGGAGCATTCTAGTGACTGATATTATATACAGGATCATTCTAGTGACTGATATTATATACAGGAGCATTCTAGTGACTGATATTATATACAGGGAACATTCTAGTGACTGATATTATATACAGGGAGCATTCTAGTGACTGATATTATATACAGGGAACATTCTAGTGACTGATATTATATACAGGGAGCATTCTAGTGACTGATATTATATACAGGGAGCACTCTAGTGACTGATATTATATACAGGAACATTCTAGTGACTGATATTATATACAGGGAACATTCTAGTGACTGATATTATATACAGGGACATTCTAGTGACTGATATTATATACAGGGAACATTCTAGTGACTGATATTATATACAGGGAACATTCTAGTGACTGATATTATATACAGGGAGCATTCTAGTGACTGATATTATATACAGGAGCATTCTAGTGACTGATATTATATACAGGGAACATTCTAGTGACTGATATTATATACAGGGAACATTCTAGTGACTGATATTATATACAGGAACATTCTAGTGACTGATATTATATACAGGGAACATTCTAGTGACTGATATTATATACAGGAACATTCTAGTGACTGATATTATATACAGGGAGCATTCTAGTGACTGATATTATATACAGGAACATTCTAGTGACTGATATTATATACAGGGAGCATTCTAGTGACTGATATTATATACAGGGAACATTCTAGTGACTGATATTATATACAGGGAACATTATACTGACTGATATTATATACAGGGAACATTCTACTGACTGATATTATATACAGGGAGCACTCTAGTGACTGATATTATATACAGGGAACATTTTAGTGACTGATATTATATACAGGGAGCATTCTAGTGACTGATATTATATACAGGGAACATTCTAGTGACTGATATTATATACAGGATCATTCTAGTGACTGATATTATATACAGGGAGCATTCTAGTGACTGATATTATATACAGGGAGCATACTAGTGACTGATATTATATACAGGGAACATTCTAGTGACTGATATTATATACAGGGAACATTATAGTGACTGATATTATATACAGGAACATTCTAGTGACTGATATTATATACAGGGAACATTCTAGTGACTGATATTATATACAGGAACATTCTAGTGACTGATATTATATACAGGGAACATTCTAGTGACTGATATTATATACAGGAACATTCTAGTGACTGATATTATATACAGGGAACATTCTAGTGACTGATATTATATACAGGATCATTCTAGTGACTGATATTATATACAGGGAACATTCTAGTGACTGATATTATATACAGGAACATTCTAGTGACTGATATTATATACAGGGAGCATTCTAGTGACTGATATTATATACAGGAACATTCTAGTGACTGATATTATACACAGGGAACATTCTAGTGACTGATATTATATACAGGAACATTCTAGTGACTGATATTATATACAGGGAACATTCTAGTGACTGATATTATATACAGGAACATTCTAGTGACTGATATTATATACAGGGTGCATTCTAGTGACTGATATTATATACAGGGAACATTCTAGTGACTGATATTATTTACAGGGAGCATTCTAGTGACTGATATTATATACAGGAACATTCTAGTGACTGATATTATATACAAGAACATTCTAGTGACTGATATTATACACAGGGAACATTCTAGTGACTGATATTATATACAGGGAGCATTCTAGTGACTGATATTATATACAGGGAACAATTCTAGTGACTAATATTATATACAGGGAGCATTCTAGTGACTGATATTATATACAGAAGCATTCTAGTGACTGATATTATATGCAGGGAACATTCTAGTGACTGATATTATATACAGGGAACATTCTAGTGACTGATATTATATACAGGGAACTTTCTAGTGACTGATATTATATACAGGAACATTCTAGTGACTGATATTATATACAGGGAACATTCTAGTGACTGATATTATATACAGGAACATTCTAGTGACTGATATTATATACAGAAGCATTCTAGTGACTGATATTATATGCAGGGAACATTCTAGTGACTGATATTATATACAGGGAGCATTCTAGTGACTGATATTATATACAGGGAACATTCTAGTGACTGATATTATATACAGGGTGCATTCTAGTGACTGATATTATATACAGGGAGCATTCTAGTGACTGATATTATTTACAGGGAGCATTCTAGTGACTGATATTATATACAGGAACATTCTAGTGACTGATATTATATACAAGAACATTCTAGTGACTGATATTATACACAGGGAACATTCTAGTGACTGATATTATATACAGGGAGCATTCTAGTGACTGATATTATATACAGGGAACAATTCTAGTGACTAATATTATATACAGGGAGCATTCTAGTGACTGATTTTATATACAGAAGCATTCTAGTGACTGATATTATACGCAGGGAACATTCTAGTGACTGATATTATATACAGGGAACATTCTAGTGACTGATATTATATACAGGGAACTTTCTAGTGACTGATATTATATACAGGAACATTCTAGTGACTGATATTATATACAGGGAACATTCTAGTGACTGATATTATATACAGGAACATTCTAGTGACTGATATTATATACAGGGAGCATTCTAGTGACTGATATTATATACAGGGAACAATTCTAGTGACTGATATTATATACAGGAACATTCTAGTGACTGATATTATATACAGGAACATTCTAGTGACTGATATTATATACAGGGAGCATTCTAGTGACTGATATTATATACAGGGAGCATTCTAGTGACTGATATTATATACAGGGAGCATTCTAGTGACTGATATTATATACAGGGAACATTCTAGTGACTGATATTATATACAGGGAGCATTCTAGTGACTGATATTATATACAGGGAACATTCTAGTAAATGATATTATAAACAGCGAGCATTCTAGTGACTGATATTGTATACAGGAGCATTCTAGTGACTGATATTATATACAGGGAACATTCTAGTGACTGATATTATATACAGGATCATTCTAGTGACTGATATTATATACAGGGAGCATTCTAGTGACTGATATTATATACAGGGAACATTCTAGTGACTGATATTATATACAGGGACATTCTAGTGACTGATATTATATACAGGGAACATTCTAGTGACTGATATTATATACAGGGAGCATTCTAGTGACTGATATTATATACAGGGACATTCTAGTGACTGATATTATATACAGGGAACATTCTAGTGACTGATATTATATACAGGGAGCATTCTAGTGACTGATATTATATACAGGGAGCATTCTAGTGACTGATATTATATACAGGGACATTCTAGTGACTGATATTATATACAGGGAACATTCTAGTGACTGATATTATATACAGGGAGCATTCTAGTGACTGATATTATATACAGGGAACATTCTAGTGACTGATATTATATACAGGGAACATTCTAGTGACTGATATTATATACAGGAACATTCTAGTGACTGATATTATATACAGGGAGCATTCTAGTGACTGATATTATATACAGGAACATTCTAGTGACTGATATTATATACAGGGAGCATTCTAGTGACTGATATTATATACAGGGAACATTCTAGTGACTGATATTATATACAGGGAACATTATACTGACTGATATTATATACAGGGAACATTCTACTGACTGATATTATATACAGGGAGCACTCTAGTGACTGATATTATATACAGGGAACATTCTAGTGACTGATATTATATACAGGGAGCATTCTAGTGACTGATATTATATACAGGGAACATTCTAGTGACTGATATTATATACAGGATCATTCTAGTGACTGATATTATATACAGGGAGCATTCTAGTGACTGATATTATATACAGGGAGCATACTAGTGACTGATATTATATACAGGGAACATTCTAGTGACTGATATCATATACAGGGAGCATTCTAGTGACTGATATTATATACAGGAACATTCTAGTGACTGATATTATATACAGGGAACATTCTAGTGACTGATATTATATACAGGAGCATTCTAGTGACTGATATTATATACAGGGAGCATTCTAGTGACTGATATTATATACAGGGAGCATTCTAGTGACTGATATTATATACAGGAGCATTCTAGTGACTGATATTATATACAGGGAACATTCTAGTGACTGATATTATATACAGGGAGCATTCTAGTGACTGATATTATATACAGGAGCATTCTAGTGACTGATATTATATACAGGGAACATTCTAGTGACTGATATTATATACAGGAACATTCTAGTGACTGATATTATATACAGGGAACATTCTAGTGACTGATATTATATACAGGAACATTCTAGTGACTGATATTATATACAGGGAACATTCTAGTGACTGATATTATATACAGGAACATTCTAGTGACTGATATTATATACAGGGAACATTCTAGTGACTGATATTATATACAGGATCATTCTAGTGACTGATATTATATACAGGGAACATTCTAGTTACTGATATTATATACAGGGAGCATTCTAGTGACTGATATTATATACAGGAACATTCTAGTGACTCATATTATATACAGGGAACATTCTAGTGACTGATATTATATACAGGAACATTCTAGTGACTGATATTATATACAGGGAGCATTCTAGTGACTGATATTATATACAGGAACATTCTAGTGACTGATATTATACACAGGGAACATTCTAGTGACTGATATTATATACAGGAACATTCTAGTGACTGATATTATATACAGGGAACATTCTAGTGACTGATATTATATACAGGAACATTCTAGTGACTGATATTATATACAGGGTGCATTCTAGTGACTGATATTATATACAGGGAGCATTCTAGTGACTGATATTATTTACAGGGAGCATTCTAGTGACTGATATTATATACAGGAACATTCTAGTGACTGATATTATATACAAGAACATTCTAGTGACTGATATTATACACAGGGAACATTCTAGTGACTGATATTATATACAGGGAGCATTCTAGTGACTGATATTATATACAGGAGCATTCTAGTGACTGATATTATATACAGGGAACATTCTAGTGACTGATATTATATACAGGGAGCATTCTAGTGACTGATATTATATACAGGAGCATTCTAGTGACTGATATTATATACAGGGAACATTCTAGTGACTGATATTATATACAGGGAACATTATAGTGACTGATATTATATACAGGAACATTCTAGTGACTGATATTATATACAGGGAACATTCTAGTGACTGATATTATATACAGGAACATTCTAGTGACTGATATTATATACAGGGAACATTCTAGTGACTGATATTATATACAGGAACATTCTAGTGACTGATATTATATACAGGGAACATTCTAGTGACTGATATTATATACAGGATCATTCTAGTGACTGATATTATATACAGGGAACATTCTAGTTACTGATATTATATACAGGGAGCATTCTAGTGACTGATATTATATACAGGAACATTCTAGTGACTCATATTATATACAGGGAACATTCTAGTGACTGATATTATATACAGGAACATTCTAGTGACTGATATTATATACAGGGAGCATTCTAGTGACTGATATTATATACAGGAACATTCTAGTGACTGATATTATACACAGGGAACATTCTAGTGACTGATATTATATACAGGAACATTCTAGTGACTGATATTATATACAGGGAACATTCTAGTGACTGATATTATATACAGGAACATTCTAGTGACTGATATTATATACAGGGTGCATTCTAGTGACTGATATTATATACAGGGAGCATTCTAGTGACTGATATTATTTACAGGGAGCATTCTAGTGACTGATATTATATACAGGAACATTCTAGTGACTGATATTATATACAAGAACATTCTAGTGACTGATATTATACACAGGGAACATTCTAGTGACTGATATTATATACAGGGAGCATTCTAGTGACTGATATTATATACAGGGAACAATTCTAGTGACTAATATTATATACAGGGAGCATTCTAGTGACTGATATTATATACAGAAGCATTCTAGTGACTGATATTATATGCAGGGAACATTCTAGTGACTGATATTATATACAGGGAACATTCTAGTGACTGATATTATATACAGGGAACTTTCTAGTGACTGATATTATATACAGGAACATTCTAGTGACTGATATTATATACAGGGAACATTCTAGTAACTGATATTATATACAGGAACATTCTAGTGACTGATATTATATACAGAAGCATTCTAGTGACTGATATTATATGCAGGGAACATTCTAGTGACTGATATTATATACAGGGAGCATTCTAGTGACTGATATTATATACAGGGAACATTCTAGTGACTGATATTATATACAGGGTGCATTCTAGTGACTGATATTATATACAGGGAGCATTCTAGTGACTGATATTATTTACAGGGAGCATTCTAGTGACTGATATTATATACAGGAACATTCTAGTGACTGATATTATATACAAGAACATTCTAGTGACTGATATTATACACAGGGAACATTCTAGTGACTGATATTATATACAGGGAGCATTCTAGTGACTGATATTATATACAGGGAACAATTCTAGTGACTAATATTATATACAGGGAGCATTCTAGTGACTGATTTTATATACAGAAGCATTCTAGTGACTGATATTATATGCAGGGAACATTCTAGTGACTGATATTATATACAGGGAACATTCTAGTGACTGATATTATATACAGGGAACTTTCTAGTGACTGATATTATATACAGGAACATTCTAGTGACTGATATTATATACAGGGAACATTCTAGTGACTGATATTATATACAGGAACATTCTAGTGACTGATATTATATACAGGGAGCATTCTAGTGACTGATATTATATACAGGGAACAATTCTAGTGACTGATATTATATACAGGAACATTCTAGTGACTGATATTATATACAGGAACATTCTAGTGACTGATATTATATACAGGGAGCATTCTAGTGACTGATATTATATACAGGGAGCATTCTAGTGACTGATATTATATACAGGGAGCATTCTAGTGACTGATATTATATACAGGGAACATTCTAGTGACTGATATTATATACAGGGAGCATTCTAGTGACTGATATTATATACAGGGAACATTCTAGTAAATGATATTATAAACAGCGAGCATTCTAGTGACTGATATTGTATACAGGAGCATTCTAGTGACTGATATTATATACAGGGAACATTCTAGTGACTGATATTATATACAGGATCATTCTAGTGACTGATATTATATACAGGGAGCATTCTAGTGACTGATATTATATACAGGGAACATTCTAGTGACTGATATTATATACAGGGACATTCTAGTGACTGATATTATATACAGGGAACATTCTAGTGACTGATATTATATACAGGGAGCATTCTAGTGACTGATATTATATACAGGGACATTCTAGTGACTGATATTATATACAGGGAACATTCTAGTGACTGATATTATATACAGGGAGCATTCTAGTGACTGATATTATATACAGGGAGCATTCTAGTGACTGATATTATATACAGGGACATTCTAGTGACTGATATTATATACAGGGAACATTCTAGTGACTGATATTATATACAGGGAGCATTCTAGTGACTGATATTATATACAGGGAACATTCTAGTGACTGATATTATATACAGGGAGCATTCTAGTGACTGATATTATATACAGGAGCATTCTAGTGACTGATATTATATACAGGAGCATTTTAGTGACTGATATTATATACAGGGGACATTCTAGTGACTGATATTATATACAGGGAGCATTCTAGTGACTGATATTATATACAGGGAGCATTCTAGTGACTAATATTATATACAGGATCATTCTAGTGACTGATATTATATACAGGGAGCATTCTAGTGACTGATATTATATACAGGGAGCATTCTAGTGACTGATATTATATACAGGAGCATTCTAGTGACTGATATTATGTACAAAGAACATTCTAGTGACTGATATTATATACAGGGAACATTCTACTGACTGATATTATATACAGGAGCATTCTAGTGACTGATATTATATACAGGGAGCATTCTAGTGACTGATATTATGTACAGGGAACATTCTAGTGACTGATATTATATACAGGGAACATTCTACTGACTGATATTATATACAGGGAGCATTCTAGTGACTGATATTATATACAGGGACATTCTAGTGACTGATATTATATACAGGGAACATTCTAGTGACTGATATTATATACAGGGAGCATTCTAGTGACTGATATTATATACAGGGAACATTCTAGTGACTGATATTATATACAGGGAGCATTCTAGTGACTGATATTATATACAGGAGCATTCTAGTGACTGATATTATATACAGGAGCATTTTAGTGACTGATATTATATACAGGGGACATTCTAGTGACTGATATTATATACAGGGAGCATTCTAGTGACTGATATTATATACAGGGAGCATTCTAGTGACTAATATTATATACAGGATCATTCTAGTGACTGATATTATATACAGGGAGCATTCTAGTGACTGATATTATATACAGGGAGCATTCTAGTGACTGATATTATATACAGGAGCATTCTAGTGACTGATATTATGTACAAAGAACATTCTAGTGACTGATATTATATACAGGGAACATTCTACTGACTGATATTATATACAGGAGCATTCTAGTGACTGATATTATATACAGGGAGCATTCTAGTGACTGATATTATGTACAGGGAACATTCTAGTGACTGATATTATATACAGGGAACATTCTACTGACTGATATTATATACAGGAGCATTCTAGTGACTGATATTATATACAGGGAGCATTCTAGTGACTGATATTATATACAGGAACATTCTAGTGACTGATAGTATATACAGGAACATTCTAGTGACTGATATTATATACAGGGACATTCTAGTGACTGATATTATATACAGGAGCATTCTAGTGACTGATATTATATACAGGAGCATTCTAGTGACTGATATATACAGGGAGCATTCTAGTGACTGATATTATATACAGGGAACATTCTAGTGACTGATATTATATACAGGGAGCATTCTAGTGACTGATATTATATACAGGGAACATTCTAGTGACTGATATTATATACATGGAGCATTCTAGTGACTGATATTATATACAGGAGCATTCTAGTGACTGATATTATATACAGGGAGCATTCTAGTGACTGATATTATATACAGGGAGCATTCTAGTGACTGATATTATATACAGGGAGCATTCTAGTGACTGATATTATATACAGGAACATTCTAGTGACTGATATTATATACAGGGAGCATTCTAGTGACTGATATTATATACAGGGAACATTCTAGTGACTGATATTATATACAGGGAACATTCTACTGACTGATATTATATACAGGGAACATTCTACTGACTGATATTATATACAGGGAGCACTCTAGTGACTGATATTATATATAGGGAACATTCTAGTGACTGATATTATATACAGGGAGCATTCTAGTGACTGATATTATATACAGGGAACATTCTAGTGACTGATATTATATACAGGATCATTCTAGTGACTGATATTATATACAGGGAGCATTCTAGTGACTGATATTATATACAGGGAGCATTCTAGTGACTGATATTATATACAAGGAACATTCTAGTGACTGATATTATATACAGGGAACATTCTAGTGACTGATATTATATACAGGAACATTCTAGTGACTGATATTATATACAGGGAGCATTCTAGTGACTGATATTATATACAGGAGCATTCTAGTGACTGATATTATGTACAGGGAACATTCTAGTGACTGATATTATATACAGGGAACATTCTACTGACTGATATTATATACAGGAGCATTCTAGTGACTGATATTATATACAGGGAGCATTCTAGTGACTGATATTATATACAGGAGCATTCTAGTGACTGATATTATGTACAGGGAACATTCTAGTGACTGATATTATATACAGGGAACATTCTACTGACTGATATTATATACAGGAGCATTCTAGTGACTGATATTATATACAGGGAGCATTCTAGTGACTGATATTATATACAGGAACATTCTAGTGACTGATATTATATACAGGGAGCATTCTAGTGGCTGATATTATATACAGGAACATTCTAGTGACTGATATTATATACAGGGACATTCTAGTGACTGATATTATATACAGGAGCATTCTAGTGACTGATATTATATACAGGAGCATTCTAGTGACTGATATATACAGGGAGCATTCTAGTGACTGATATTATATACAGGGAACATTCTAGTGACTGATATTATATACAGGGAGCATTCTAGTGACTGATATTATATACAGGGAACATTCTAGTGACTGATATTATATACAGGGAGCATTCTAGTGACTGATATTATATACAGGAGCATTCTAGTGACTGATATTATATACAGGGAGCATTCTAGTGACTGATATTATATACAGGGAGCATTCTAGTGACTGATATTATATACAGGGAGCATTCTAGTGACTGATATTATATACAGGAACATTCTAGTGACTGATATTATATACAGGGAGCATTCTAGTGACTGATATTATATACAGGGAACATTCTAGTGACTGATATTATATACAGGGAACATTCTACTGACTGATATTATATGCAGGGAACATTCTACTGACTGATATTATATACAGGGAGCACTCTAGTGACTGATATTATATACAGGGAACATTCTAGTGACTGATATTATATACAGGGAGCATTCTAGTGACTGATATTATATACAGGGAACATTCTAGTGACTGATATTATATACAGGATCATTCTAGTGACTGATATTATATACAGGGAGCATTCTAGTGACTGATATTATATACAGGGAGCATTCTAGTGACTGATATTATATACAGGGAACATTCTAGTGACTGATATTATATACAGGGAACATTCTAGTGACTGATATTATATACAGGAACATTCTAGTGACTGATATTATATACAGGGAACATTCTAGTGACTGATATTATATACAGGAACATTCTAGTGACTGATATTATATACAGGGAACATTCTAGTGACTGATATTATATACAGGAACATTCTAGTGACTGATATTATATACAGGGAACATTCTAGTGACTGATATTATATACAGGGAACATTCTAGTGACTGATATTATATACAGGGAACATTCTAGTGACTGATATTATATACAGGAACATTCTAGTGACTGATATTATATACAGGGAACTTTCTAGTGACTGATATTATATACAGGAACATTCTAGTGACTGATATTATATACAGGGAGCATTCTAGTGACTGATATTATATACAGGAACATTCTAGTGACTGATATTATACACAGGGAACATTCTAGTGACTGATATTATATACAGGGAACATTCTAGTGACTGATATTATATACAGGAACATTCTAGTGACTGATATTATATACAGGGAACATTCTAGTGACTGATATTATATACAGGAACATTCTAGTGACTGATATTATATACAGGGTGCATTCTAGTGACTGATATTATATACAGGGAGCATTCTAGTGACTGATATTATATACAGGAACATTCTAGTGACTGATATTATACACAGGGAACATTCTAGTGACTGATATTATATACAGGGAACATTCTAGTGACTGATATTATATACAGGGAGCATTCTAGTGACTGATATTATATACAGGGAACAATTCTAGTGACTAATATTATATACAGGGAGCATTCTAGTGACTGATATTATATACAGAAGCATTGTAGTGACTGATATTATACACAGGGAGCATTCTAGTGACTGATATTATATACAGGAAGCATTCTAGTGACTGATATTATATACAGGGACATTCTAGTGACTGATATTATATACAGGGAGCATTCTAGTGACTGATATTATATACAGGGAGCATTCTAGTGACTGATATTATATACAGGAACATTCTAGTGACTGATATTATATGCAGGGAACATTCTAGTGACTGATATTATATACAGGGAACATTCTAGTGACTGATATTATATACAGGGAACATTTTAGTGACTGATATTATATACAGGAACATTCTAGTGACTGATATTATATACAGGGAGCATTCTAGTGACTGATATTATATACAGGGAACAATTCTAGTGACTGATATTATATACAGGAACATTCTAGTGACTGATATTATATACAGGAACATTCTAGTGACTGATATTATATAAAGGGAGCATTCTAGTGACTGATATTATATACAGGGAGCATTCTAGTGACTGATATTATATACAGGGAGCATTCTAGTGACTGATATTATATACAGGGAACATTCTAGTGACTGATATTATATACAGGGAGCATTCTAGTGACTGATATTATATACAGGGAACATTCTAGTGACTGATATTATAAACAGGGAGCATTCTAGTGACTGATATTATATACAGGAGCATTCTAGTGACTGATATTATATACAGGGAACATTCTAGTGACTGATATTATATACAGGATCATTCTAGTGACTGATATTATATACAGGGAACATTCTAGTGACTGATATTATATACAGGGAACATTCTAGTGACTGATATTATATACAGGAACATTCTAGTGACTGATATTATATACAGGGAACATTCTAGTGACTGATATTATATACAGGAACATTCTAGTGACTGATATTATATACAGGGAGCATTCTAGTGACTGATATTATATACAGGAACATTCTAGTGACTGATATTATACACAGGGAACATTCTAGTGACTGATATTATATACAGGGAACATTCTAGTGACTGATATTATATACAGGAACATTCTAGTGACTGATATTATATACAGGGAACATTCTAGTGACTGATATTATATACAGGAACATTCTAGTGACTGATATTATATACAGGGTGCATTCTAGTGACTGATATTATATACAGGGAGCATTCTAGTGACTGATATTATATACAGGAACATTCTAGTGACTGATATTATACACAGGGAACATTCTAGTGACTGATATTATATACAGGGAGCATTCTAGTGACTGATATTATATACAGGGAACAATTCTAGTGACTAATATTATATACAGGGAGCATTCTAGTGACTGATATTATATACAGAAGCATTCTAGTGACTGATATTATATGCAGGGAACATTCTAGTGACTGATATTATATACAGGGAACATTCTAGTGACTGATATTATATACAGGGAACATTCTAGTGACTGATATTATATACAGGAACATTCTAGTGACTGATATTATATACAGGGAACATTTTAGTGACTGATATTATATACAGGAACATTCTAGTGACTGATATTATATACAGGGAGCATTCTAGTGACTGATATTATATACAGGAACATTCTAGTGACTGATATTATATACAGGGAACATTCTAGTGACTGATATTATATATAGGGAACATTCTAGTGACTGATATTATATACAGGGAACATTCTAGTGACTGATATTATATACAGGGAGCATTCTAGTGACTGATATTATATACAGGGAGCATTCTAGTGACTGATATTATATACAGGGAGCATTCTAGTGACTGATATTATATACAGGGAACACTCTAGTGACTGATATTATATACAGGGAACATTCTAGTGACTGATATTATATACAGGGAACATTCTAGTGACTGATATTATATACAGGGAACATTCTAGTGACTGATATTATATACAGGAAACATTCTAGTGACTGATATTATATACAGGGGACATTCTAGTGACTGATATTATATAGAGGGAGCATTCTAGTGACTGATATTATATACAGGAACATTCTAGTGACTGATATTATATACAGGAACATTCTAGTGACTGATATTATTTACAGGGAACATTCTAGTGACTGATATTATATACAGGATCATTCTAGTGACTGATATTATATACAGGAGCATTCTAGTGACTGATATTATATACAGGGAACATTCTAGTGACTGATATTATATACAGGGGACATTCTAGTGACTGATATTATATACAGGAACATTCTAGTGACTGATATTATATACATGGAGCATTCTAGTGACTGATATTATATACAGGATCATTCTAGTGACTGATATTATATACAGGAGCATTCTAGTGACTGATATTATATACAGGAGCATTCTAGTGACTGATATTATATACAGGGAACATTCTAGTGACTGATATTATATACAGGATCATTCTAATGACTGATATTATATACAGGGAGCATTCTAGTGACTGATATTATATACAGGAACATTCTAGTGACTGATATTATATACAGGAGCATTCTAGTGACTGATATTATATACAGGGAGCATTCTAGTGACTGATATTATATACAGGAACATTCTAGTGACTGATATTATATACAGGAGCATTCTAATGACTGATATTATATACAGGGAACATTCTAGTGACTGATATTATATACAGGAGCATTCTAGTGGCTGATATTATATACAGGAACATTCTAGTGACTGATATTATATACAGGGAGCATGCTAGTGACTGATATTATATACAGGAGCATTCTAGTGACTGATATTATATACAGGAGCATTCTAGTGACTGATATTATATACAGGGAGCATTCTAGTGACTGATATTATATACAGGGAGCATTCTAGTGACTGATATTATATACAGGAGCATTCTAGTGACTGATATTATATACAGGGAACATTCTAGTGACTGATATTATATACAGGGAGCATTCTAGTGACTGATATTATATACAGGGACATTCTAGTGACTAATATTATATACAGGGAGCATTCTAGTGACTGATATTATATACAGGGGACATTCTAGTGACTGATATTATATACAGGAGCATTCTAGTGACTGATATTATATACAGGGACATTCTAGTGACTGATATTATATACAGAAGCATTCTAGTGACTGATATTATATACAGGGAGCATTCTAGTGACTGATATTATATACAGGAACATTCTAGTGACTGATATTATATACAGGGAACATTCTAGTGACTGATATTATATACAGGAGCATTCTAGTGACTGATATTATATACAGGAACATTCTAGTGACTGATATTATATACAGGGAGCATTCTAGTGACTGATATTATATACAGGAACATTCTAGTGACTGATATTATATACAGGGAACATTCTAGTGACTGATATTATATACAGGAACATTCTAGTGACTGATATTATATACAGGGAACATTCTAGTGACTGATATTATATACAGGGAGCATTCTAGTGACTGATATTATATACAGGAACATTCTAGTGACTGATATTATATACAGGGAACATTCTAGTGACTGATATTATATATAGGGAACATTCTAGTGACTGATATTATATACAGGGAACATTCTAGTGACTGATATTATATACAGGGAGCATTCTAGTGACTGATATTATATACAGGGAGCATTCTAGTGACTGATATTATATACAGGGAGCATTCTAGTGACTGATATTATATACAGGGAACACTCTAGTGACTGATATTATATACAGGGAACATTCTAGTGACTGATATTATATACAGGGAACATTCTAGTGACTGATATTATATACAGGGAACATTCTAGTGACTGATATTATATACAGGAACATTCTAGTGACTGATATTATATACAGGGAGCATTCTAGTGACTGATATTATATACAGGAGAATTCTAGTAACTGATATTATATACAGGGAGCATTCTAGTGACTGATATTATATACAGGGAGCATTCTAGTGACTGATATTATATACAGGAGCATTCTAGTGACTGATATTATATACAGGGAACATTCTAGTGACTGATATTGTATACAGGAGCATTCTAGTGACTGATATTATATACAGGGAACATTCTAGTGACTGATATTATATACAGGGAACATTCTAGTGACTGATATTATATACAGGGTGCATTCTAGTGACTGATATTATATACAGGGAACATTCTAGTGACAGATATTATATACAGGAACATTCTAGTGACTGATATTATATACAGGGAACATTCTAGTGACTGATATTATATACAGGGAGCATTCTAGTGACTGATATTATATACAGGGAGCATTCTAGTGACTGATATTATATACAGGAGAATTCTAGTAACTGATATTATATACAGGGAGCATTCTAGTGACTGATATTATATACAGGGAGCATTCTAGTGACTGATATTATATACAGGAACATTCTAGTGACTGATATTATATACAGGGAACATTCTAGTGACTGATATTATATACAGGGAGCATTCTAGTGACTGATATTATATACAGGGACATTCTAGTGACTGATATTATATACAGGGAACATTCTAGTGACTGATATTATATACAGGGAGCATTCTAGTGACTGATATTATATACAGGAGCATTCTAGTGACTGATATTATATACAGGAACATTCTAGTGACTGATATTATATACAGGGAACATTCTAGTGACTGATATTATATACAGGGAGCATTCTAGTGACTGATATTATATACAGGAGCATTCTAGTGACTGATATTATATACAGGGAACATTCTAGTGACTGATATTATATACAGGGAGCATTCTAGTGACTGATATTATATACAGGGAGCATTCTAGTGACTGATATTATATACAGGAGCATTCTAGTGACTGATATTATATACATGGACATTCTAGTGACTGATATTATATACAGGGAGCATTCTAGTGACTGATATTATATACAGGGACATTCTAGTGACTGATATTATATACAGGGAACATTCTAGTGACTGATATTATATACAGGGAGCATTCTAGTGACTGATATTATATACAGGAGCATTCTAGTGACTGATATTATATACATGGACATTCTAGTGACTGATATTATATACAGGGAGCATTCTAGTGACTGATATTATATACAGGAGCATTCTAGTGACTGATATTATATACAGGAGCATTCTAGTGACTGATATTATATACAGGGAGCATTCTAGTGACTGATATTATATACAGGAGCATTCTAGTGACTGATATTATATACAGGGGACATTCTAGTGACTGATATTATATACAGGGACATTCTAGTGACTGATATTATATACAGGGAACATTCTAGTGACTGATATTATATACAGGGAACATTCTAGTGACTGATATTATATACAGGGAGCATTCTAGTGACTGATATTATATACAGGGACATTCTAATGACTGATATTATATACAGGGAACATTCTAGTGACTGATATTATATACAGGGAACATTCTAGTGACTGATATTATATACAGGAGCATTCTAGTGACTGATATTATATACAGGGACATTCTAGTGACTGATATTATATACAGGGAACATTCTAGTGACTGATATTATATACAGGAACATTCTAGTGACTGATATTATATACAGGAGCATTCTAGTGACTGATATTATATACAGGGACATTCTAGTGACTGATATTATATGCAGGGACATTCTAGTGACTGATATTATATACAGGAGCATTCTAGTGACTGATATTATATTCAGGGAACATTCTAGTGACTGATATTATATACAGGGGACATTCTAGTGACTGATATTATATACAGGGAGCATTCTAGTGACTGATATTATATTCAGGGAACATTCTAGTGACTGATATTATATACAGGGAACATTCTAGTGACTGATATTATATACAGGGAACATTCTAGTGACTGATATTATATACATGGAACATTCTAGTGACTGATATTATATACAGGGAACATTCTAGTGACTGATATTATATACATGGAACATTCTAGTGACTGATATTATATGCAGGGACATTCTAGTGACTGATATTATGTACAGGGAACATTCTAGTGACTGATATTATATACAGGGAACACTCTAGTGACTGATATTATATACAGGGAGCATTCTAGTGACTGATATTATATACAGGGAACACTCTAGTGACTGATATTATATACAGGGAGCATTCTAGTGACTGATATTATATACAGGGAACATTCTAGTGACTGATATTATATACAGGAGCATTCTAGTGACTGATATTATATACAGGGAACATTCTAGTGACTGATATTATATACAGGGAGCATTCTAGTGACTGATATTATATACAGGAGCATTCTAGTGACTGATATTATATACAGGGAGCATTCTAGTGACTGATATTATATACAGGGAGCATTCTAGTGACTGATATTATATACAGGAACATTCTAGTGACTGATATTATATACAGGGAACATTCTAGTGACTGATATTATATACAGGGAGCATTTTAGTGACTGATATTATATACAGGGAGCATTCTAGTGACTGATATTATATACAGGAGCATTCTAGTGACTGATATTATATACAGGGAGCATTCTAGTGACTGATATTATATACAGGAGCATTCTAGTGACTGATATTATATACAGGAAGCATTCTAGTGACTGATATTATATACAGGAACATTCTAGTGACTGATATTATATACAGGGAACATTCTAGTGACTGATATTATATACAGGAGCATTCTAGTGACTGATATTATATACAGGAGCATTCTAGTGACTGATATTATATACAGGAGCATTCTAGTGACTGATATTATATGCAGGGACATTCTAGTGACTGATATTATATACAGGAGCATTCTAGTGACTGATATTATATACAGGAGCATTCTGGTGACTGATATTATATACAGGAGCATTCTAGTGACTGATATTATATACAGGGACATTCTAGTGACTGATATTATATACAGGAACATTCTAGTGACTGATATTATATACATGGACATTCTAGTGACTGATATTATATACAGGGAGCATTCTAGTGACTGATATTATATACAGGGAGCATTATAGTGACTGATATTATATACAGGAGCATTCTAGTGACTGATATTATATACAGGACATTCTAATGACTGATATTATATACAGGGAACATTCTAGTGACTGATATTATATACAGGGAACATTCTAGTGACTGATATTATATACAGGAGCATTCTAGTGACTGATATTATATACAGGGACATTCTAGTGACTGATATTATATACAGGGACATTCTAGTGACTGATATTATATGCAGGGACATTCTAGTGACTGATATTATATACAGGGACATTCTAGTGACTGATATTATATACAGGGAGCATTCTAGTGACTGATATTATATACAGGGAGCATTCTAGTGACTGATATTATATACAGGGAACATTCTAGTGACTGATATTATATACAGGGAACATTCTAGTGGACTGATATTATATACAGGGAGCATTCTAGTGACTGATATTATATACAGGAACATTCTAGTGACTGATATTATATACAGGGAACATTCTAGTGACTGATATTATATACAGGGAACATTCTAGTGACTGATATTATATACATGGAACATTCTAGTGACTGATATTATATGCAGGGACATTCTAGTGACTGATATTATGTACAGGGAACATTCTAGTGACTGATATTATATACAGTGAACATTCTAGTGACTGATATTATATACAGGAACATTCTAGTGACTGATATTATATACAGGGAACATTCTAGTGACTGATATTATATACATGGAACATTCTAGTGACTGATATTATATACAGGGAACATTCTAGTGACTGATATTATATACATGGAACATTCTAGTGACTGATATTATATGCAGGGACATTCTAGTGACTGATATTATGTACAGGGAACATTCTAGTGACTGATATTATATACAGGGAACACTCTAGTGACTGATATTATATACAGGGAGCACTCTAGTGACTGATATTATATACAGGGAGCATTCTAGTGACTGATATTATATACAGGGACATTCTAGTGACTGATATTATATACAGGAGCATTCTAGTGACTGATATTATATACAGGGAACATTCTAGTGACTGATATTATATACAGGAGCATTCTAGTGACTGATATTATATACAGGGAACATTCTAGTGACTGATATTATATACAGGAGCATTCTAGTGACTGATATTATATACAGGAGCATTCTAGTGACTGATATTATATACAGGGAACATTCTAGTGACTGATATTATATACAGGGAACATTCTAGTGACTGATATTATATACAGGGAACATTCTAGTGACTGATATTATATACAGGAACATTCTAGTGACTGATATTATATACAGGGAACATTCTAGTGACTGATATTATATACAGGGGGACATTCTAGTGACTGATATTATATACAGGGAACATTCTAGTGACTGATATTATATACAGGAACATTCTAGTGACTGATATTATATACAGGAGCATTCTAGTGACGGATATTATATACAGGAGCATTCTAGTGACTGATATTATATACAGGGAACATTCTAGTGACTGATATTATATACAGGGAACATTCTAGTGACTGATATTATATACAGGGAACATTCTAGTGACTGATATTATATACAGGAGCATTCTAGTGACTGATATTATATACAGGGAACATTCTAGTGACTGATATTATATACAGGGAACATTCTAGTGACTGATATTATATACAGGGAACACTCTAGTGACTGATATTATATACAGGGACATTCTAGTGACTGAATATTATATACAGGAGCATTCTAGTGACTGATATTATATACAGGGAGCATTCTAGTGACTGATATTATATACAGGGAGCATTCTAGTGACTGATATTATATACAGGGAGCATTCTAGTGACTGATATTATATACAGGGAACATTCTAGTGACTGATATTATATACAGGAACATTCTAGTGACTGATATTATATACAGGGAGCATTCTAGTGACTGATATTATATACAGGGAACATTCTAGTGACTGATATTATATACAGGAACATTCTAGTGACTGATATTATATACAGGGAACATTCTAGTGACTAATATTATATACAGGGAACATTCTAGTGACTGATATTATATACAGGAGCAATCTAGTGACTGATATTATATACAGGGAACATTCTAGTGACTGATATTATATACAGGGAACATTCTAGTGACTGATATTATATACAGGGAGCATTCTAGTGACTGATATTATATACAGGGAACATTCTAGTGACTGATATTATATACAGGGAACATCTAGTGACTGATATTATATACAGGGAGCATTCTAGTGACTGATATTATATACAGGATCATTCTAGTGACTGATATTATATACAGGGAACATTCTAGTGACTGATATTATATGCAGGGAACATTCTAGTGACTGATATTATATACAGGGACATTCTAGTGACTGATATTATATACAGGGAACATTCTAGTGACTGATATTATATACAGGGAACATTATAGTGACTGATATTATATACAGGGAGCATTCTAGTGACTGATATTATATACAGGGAGCATTCTAGTGACTGATATTATATACAGGGAACATTCTAGTGACTGATATTATATACAGGGAGCATTCTAGTGACTGATATTATATACAGGGAGCATTCTAGTGGACTGATATTATATACAGGAGCATTCTAGTGACTGATATTATATACAGGGAGCATTCTAGTGACTGATATTATATACAGGAGCATTCTAGTGACTGATATTATATACAGGGAGCATTCTAGTGACTGATATTATATACAGGAGCATTCTAGTGACTGATATTATATACAGGGAACACTCTAGTGACTGATATTATATACAGGAGCATTCTAGTGACTGATATTATATACAGGGAGCATTCTAGTGACTGATATTATATACAGGGAGCATTCTAGTGACTGATATTATATACAGGGAACATTCTAGTGACTGATATTATATACAGGAGCATTCTAGTGACTGATATTATATACAGGAACATTCTAGTGACTGATATTATATACAGGGAACATTCTAGTGACTGATATTATATACATGGAGCATTCTAGTGACTGATATTATATACAGGGATCATTCTAGTGACTGATATTATATACAGGAGCATTCTAGTGACTGATATTATATACAGGGAACACTCTAGTGACTGATATTATATACAGGAGCATTCTAGTGACTGATATTATATACAGGAGCATTCTAGTGACTGATATTATATACATGGACATTACTGTGAGGATATTAGACCAGCTATGGTATTATCTACTAGCAGAGTTACTCGGCTTCGCACGGGTCTATTGTTCCCTATTCCTTCGCCTCCGTCTGCGGGGGGGGGGGCTTTTCAGCCGCTCGCTGTTTGCGGTTATATACGTGGTCTGCCTGGAGATGGACTCGGGCCTGTGAGAGGTCGCAGCTTGTCGGACAGCAGCCATGAGCTTTGCCGCAGGAGTCTGTTGTCCAAGTGCCGGGGTTCAATGTATGGGAGCGCTGAAATCCAGTGCAGGCCCAGTGTGGTGTACGCTCAGTCATTCATGGGCAGTAAAGATGGCGGGGTTGTTATGGAAACCAGGTGTAAAACAAGAATAGCTGGTTGGTTTATGTCAGAGAGGCTAATGATGGACCTGCGAGCTTCTATTGGCTGATACGGGTCATGTGATATGGAGGAAGGTCCTTGATGTGGTGACATATTTTCTTTTGTGAATATGTGGAGAACGGCAGGTCCTTCGGAAGCGCGTGATTTACTTATGTGCCACATTTGGTGCAGATCAGTCCGGTCGTGGCCGTAAATAAAGAACAGACACCAGAAATTGATGTTTATATAGATATAGACTGAAGTGATGAGTGGGGCGGTATATAGGAGTTACACAGGCTCCTGTACACACATGACATTCAGCAGCGGCTTAGCTGCTTCTATTAACAGCCAGTAATATCCATATAATGTACAGGCTCATACCACGTGACCAGCTGCACATGGAGTCCGGACGCATGCGCAACAGAAAAGTAAAAGCAGTTAAATCTGCGCTTGCGCAAGTCTCCGGCAATCAGGCCGGAAGTCAGTTT